>NC_059102.1:325609826-325781244 GCF_020740685.1 Jaculus jaculus
AACTTGTTTACTCATATAATGAACACTAAGTAGAATGTAAAATGTCTAGTCAAGAAAATCCCATTAATTCTGTTGTAGTTTAGAACTGATCTGCTATGCCTTATGCAACAAAAGTAATTTTCATTCATTCAAAAGTATTTTATTTTACTTTTAATTTGTCTATTACAGAGAGAGGGGGGGAGAGAGAATGGGCATGCCAGGGCCTCTAGCCATTGCAAACAAACTCCAGATGCATGAACCACCACATGCATCTGACTTAATTGGGTACTGGGAAACTGAACCTGGGTCCTTAACTACTAAACCATCTCTCCAGCCCAGGACTGTGTTTTAAGAACCAAGTAACAGAGCTGGGAAAAATAAAAAAATCTGTTTTCTTAACAACAACAATGAAAAAGTTTGGGGTTAGGCAAGAACCTATTACTGAAAACATCACATTCTGCAGGGAATTGAGAAATTAAGTTAGTAACTCTTTTTTTAAAAAATTTTATTTATTTATTTGAGAATGACAGACACAGAGAGAAAGACAGATAGAGGGAGAGAGAGAATGGGAGCGCCAGGGCTTCCAGCCACTGCAAACGAACTCCAGACGCGTGCGCCCCCTTGTGCATCTGGCTAACGTGGGACCTGGGGAACCGAGCCTCGAACCAGGGTCCTTAGGCTTCACAGGCAAGTGCTTAACCACTAAGCCATCTCTCCAGCCCAAGTTAGTAACTCTTAATAGCCAGGTTTGGTAGTGTATGCCTTTAAACCCTACACTCAGAAAGCTGGGGTAGTAGGATCCCTGTGAGTTCCAAGCTAACCTGGACTACACAGTGAATAAAATGTTACAACTATAATAAACTGCCTTCATTTTATAGATACAGATATCAAGGTTCAGAGGCTAACTGACTTTCAGAAAAGCATTTATATAACCCAAGTGGTAAGAGCAAAACAAAATTTACCCCTCCAACTCCTAAAGCAGAGATTTTATCAAAATACTGTAACTACTGAGAGGCCAGGGAGCATTTAGTCATAATTAGGTTGATCATGGCTTTTCCTGATTAAAACCATAGCTAATGCTACAACTTACCATATTTAGTAGTTCAGGACCTTTGACAGATATAAAATTGAGTCCAGCCTCATTTGCCACAGCCTAGTTAAAAGGAAACAAAAAGACACAAATAAGACATATAATAAGTACTAATGTAGGCCTAAGCATATTTTGCACTGTTCATAGCTGCTTCTCTCACTTTTTTTTGTTTTTTTTGCAAAATTTTTGCTTTGTTTTGTTTTGTTTTCTGAGGTGGGGTCTTGCTCTAGCTCAGTCTGACCTACTTCTGCCACCCACGTGCTGGGATTAAAGGCATGAGCCACCTGGCTTTGCAAATTTTTTTTATGAGAGAGAGAGAACTGGTGTGCCAGGGCCTTCAGCTAGTGCAACTGAACTCCAGACACACATGCCACCTGTGCAACATGTGCCCCCTCCACCACTGCATCACCTTGTGCATCTGGCTTACATGGGACCTGCAGTCAAACATGGGTCCTTGGGCTTCCCAGGCAAGCACCTTAACTGCTAAGCCATCCAGCCAGAGTTGCTTCTTCTTATTAAAAGAAAGGCAGATGAACAAAAGGAGAAATATGTAAAAGGAAAATCAAAAGCAAACATCAGTTTACAGCTAAGAATTGCCATGGTAAGCTATAATCAAATAGAAATGGTACAAATACATAATCACGCTACCCAGGGGCTGGAGAAATGGCTCAGCAGTTAAATTACCTTGCTTGCCAACCCTGGCAGCCTGGTCTGATTCCCTAGTACCCACATAAAGTTCGTTTGCAGTGGCACAAGGGGTCTGATGATTCCTCACCTCTCCCTCTCATTCTCTCTCACTCTTGTCTCTATCTGCTTGCAAATAAACAAACATTTTTTTTTTAAATGCCACATAGCTCTGTAAGTAAACTTATGGCCAAGATTGGAATTGCAGTGAGATCCCAACATGCACTCCAGAACTGCAGCACCAAAGGCACTGGTGTGCTCCCTACGCTCTGCCTACCAGAGCCAGGTGGCAAAGCCTACTGCTGAAGATGCCACCTGCTGTGACCACAGGGCCCTGGGAAATCAAGAAGGAGCTGAGCTGGAGGCCTCCTCCCTGTTGACCAGATAGTGCTGGAAAGTGCTATGAAGTCTTCTGGTGGAGCAAAGTCAATAGACTTAAAAGTAGTGAAGGGCTGGAGAGATGGCTTAGTGGTTAAGGCACTTGCCTACAAAGCCAAAGGACCCAAGTTCAATTCCCCAGAACCCATACAAGCCAGATGCACAAGGTGGCATGAGTCTGGAATTCATTTGCAGCAGCTGGAGCTGGCACACTCATTCTCTTTCAATCTCTCTGCCTTTTGCTCTCTCTCTCAAATAAATAAATAAGTAAAAACAAACTAAAAAAATTAATAGGACATGACTAATTAAAATATTTTTCAGCCCGATGTGGTGGTGCACATCTTTAACCTCAGCACTCAGGAGGCAGAGGTAGGAGGACTGCTGTGAGTTGGAGATTACCACCACCCTGAGGCTACACAGTGAGTTCCAGGTCAGCCTGGCCTAGAGCAGGACCCTACCTTGAAAAACAACAACAACAAGAAACAAAACAAAACTTCACTGGAGTATCTTTAAACAGAGCACCATGTAATTAAAAACAAAACGTGGGAGGGCTCACACTACATAAGCGTGCATAGCCTGCATTCTGACACTGAGGCAATACAGAGATCTGGCATGGTCTGTGTGCAAGGATGGAACAGAAACTGATGGAACATTACATATTTCTAAGAGATATAAGAAGCCTTACTGTCCTCAGGGACTGTGCCTTAGTGTTGTGCCGCTTCCAGAAGAAGGACGGTGATACAATAGACTAAAACCGTTTGTTTAAAAGAAGAGGGAAGCTGGGCGTGGTGGCGCAGGCCTTTAATCCCAGCACTCGGGAGGCAGAGGTAGGAGGATCGCCGAGAGTTTGAGGCCACCCTGAGACTACATAGTGAATTCCAGGTCAGCCTGGGCTAGAGTGAGACCCTACCTCAAATAAATAAATAAATAAATAAATAAATAAATAAATAAATAAATAAATAAATAAATAAATGAATGAAGGAAGAAATTTTCCTGAAAAAAGGTGTTGGATTTACTAAAGAGAATTTCTAATGGAAATTCTGCAAATGCTGATTTCACAGTAGAACTTAAACCCATATAATCCTACCAAAAACAAGAAATGAAAAGCATGCAGTTGAATTTTTAGCATACCTTTGCGAGCAGAGTCTTCCCACACCCAGGAGGACCAGCCAAGAGGATGCCAGCTGGAGTCACTAAGCCAAGAGCTCTGAACTGGTCTGGGTTACGAACTGGAGCCTGGGGGAAAATACCAATAGTGATTACTCCACCTCAAGTTCACAAGTATTGCGTAGTCGGCTTGGGGAAATCGCTAAGTGTTTAAAAGTGCTTACTTGCAAAGGCTGCTGCCCCGAGTGCAATTCCCTAGGCACCCACATGAAGCTGCACAGTGGCAAGACAGCCTTGCATATCCATATGTAAGTTAATACACAAATAGCATCTCGCAGTATCCCGTCTTTCGTATTTCAACACTGACCATGAGGCCTGAGGACTGAACCATGTTTCAAACATAGATACACAATGCTAACAGAGAAGCCCCTGTTCTTGAGGGATTTACACTTACATGTTACTTTTGAGAACATTTAGACAGATACAATATTTCAAAGTATTACAAATTTCAGAAAGCCACTTAAGTGTTCAGGTTTTGTGTCTTGGCAACAGCATTCTCTAGAACACAGGAAGCAACAGGCCTGCACACAGTCAAGACACTCTCTGTACTCCACTGGCAGTACTGGAAGAGTATACTTCTAAGTGAGTCATAGGCTGCAGAGATGGCTTAGCGTTTAAGCGCTTGCCTGTGAAGCCTAAGGACTCTGGACCCACGTTAGCCAGATGCACAAGGGGGCACATGCATCTGGAGTTCGTTTGCAGTGGCTGGAGGCCCTGGCATGCCCATTTTCTCTATATATATCTGCCTCTTCCTCTGTCTGTCATTCTCAAATAAATAAAAATTAAAATAAACAAAAAAAAATGAGTCATGCTTTAGTTGATAGACTACAGAAAGATCAGCAAATGGAAATAAAAGTTTTCTCGGTTTTAAAACTAGCTTGAGGGCTGGAGAGATGGCTTAGCAGTTAAGCGCTTGCCTGTGAAGCCTAAGGACCCTGGTTTGAGACTTGATTCCCCAGGACCCACATTAGCCATACGCACAAGGGGGTACACGCATCTGGAGTTCGTTTGCAGTGGCTTCAGACCGCCCATTCTCTCCTCTCTCTCTCTCTCTGCCTCTTTCTCTGTCTGTCATACTCAAATAAATAAATAAAAATGAACAAAAAAATAATAAAAATTTTAAAAAACTAGCTTGAACTCTAAGAGTCTGACCAAATTAAAAAAGTAGTTCTCAGCCAGGCATGGTGGCACATGCCTTTAATCCCAGCACTCGGGAGGCAGAGGCAGGAGGATTGCCGAAAATTCGAGGCCATCCTAAGACTACATAGTGAATTCCAGATCAGCCTGGACCAGAGTGAGACCCTACCTTGAAAAACCAAAAAAAAAAAAAAAAAAAAAAGTAGTTCTCATACAATTGGTCTTGGATAAAACATGAGCTATTTCCCCCCACCCCGCTTTAATTCACTAGACAAAAATGAAGCATAACCAAAGTGATCAGCATAAAACAATTCATCAGAATGATATCCCACATTACGCTGGAGAAGGCTCAGTAGTTAAGGCCCTTGTCTGCAAAGCCTAATGACCAGGGTTCAATTCCCCAATACCCACATAAGCCAGATGCATTAGGTGCCACATGAGTCTGAAGTTAACTTGTAGTGGCTATAGACCCTGGCATATCCATTCTCTTTCTATCTGCCTCCCTTCTTCCCTCTCTCAAAAAAATTTAATAAAATTTAATTAAAAAAAAAAAAAGAATGAGAAAGCTGGGCATGGTGGCGCATGCCTTTAATCCCAGCACTCAGGAGGCAGAGGTAGGAGAAGTGTGAGGCCAGCCTGAGAGTATATAGCGAATTCCAGGTCAGCCTGGGCTAGAGACCCTACCTTAAAAAAAAAAAAAAAAAAAAAAGATATCCCACTGTCATATAGAACACAGTACTTAAAAAAAAAACACAGGGGCTGGAGAGAGAGAGAGGTCTTAGCAGTTAAGGCACTTGCCTGCAAAGCCAAAGGATCCAGGTTTGATGATTCCCCAGGACCCACGTAAGCCAGATGCACAAAGTGGCGCATGCATCTGGAGTTCATCTGCAGTGGCTGGAGACCCTGGTGGACCCATTCTCCCTCTCTCTGTGTGTGTGTGTGTGTGTGCGCGCGCGTGCGCCTGCCTCTTGCTCTCTCAAATAAATAAAAAATAAAAGAAAAAAGAAGACAAGGTGGCTCTTAAAGAAGCACATCCCAGAGCCGGGCGTGGTGGCGCACGCCTTTAATCCCAGCACTTGGGAGGCAGAAGTGGGAGGATCATCGAGAGTTCGATGCCACCCTGAGACTACATAGTTAATTCCAGGTCAGCCTGGACCAGAGTAAGACCCTACCTCGAAAAACCAAAAAAAAAAAAAAAAAAAAAAAGAAGCACATCCCAGTGCTTGAGTGTGACTTTGTGTTTAAGTCTGTATTAAGGCTACGGGATGGCTCAGCAGGTGAGCCCTTGCCGCCACCATGAGGACCTGAGACCACCTGATTCCCCAGAACACAAGAACAGCTGGGCATGGCTACACCATCTGTAGCTGCAGTCCTGTGAGGAGCAGAGACCAGAGAACTGCTGAGGTGCATACAAACTACTCCGTGTCCAGAGAGAGCAGCTCATCTGGAGGAGACAGATGAGGACGGGAAGAGCACACTCTTTTCTCCCCTGGCCTCCACGTGCCCACAAGTGCACCAGCACACACAACTACACATGCGCCAAATGTGCAGAAAATCAACATTAAAATATCATTTTCCCTGCCACACTACAGTAAAGTAATTTTCATAAAACCACAGTTCTACTTCAAAACAAGAGCACAAGCACACAGTGAGAGCAGGGCCACCTTCAGGAGTCAATACCGTGAGAAGACCCCAAGTCTGATCCTGGCGGTAGCTGCTTCCCAAGACAGAACACACCCGGAGGAGCGGGCACCGTGAGCTAACTTTGACGTGGAGGTGGAGCAATGATGGCGGCCTGGGGCAACCTCATGGTTCAAGTGGCACTGGAATGAGTTTGAGTCCCACTGTCTCCCATTTCCTGTGTCTCAATTTGGCATGATACCAGGGAGAAAGCACACTTCTGGGAAAAATATGAACTGGCTTCACCTGTTTTCCCTTTGGCCTCCTCTGAGGGTAGAAAAGAGAACCTGGGTACAGGGGGCTACTTAGAGATTGAGTCACGGGGGGAGGGGGAAGAGAGTGAATAAGAACACAGTCAAGCCAGGGTTGACATACAATCTGGTGAAATGTGCATGTAACCTCACCCCTTTGGACCTTACGTAATGCCAATAATACCTACCAATATTGCCATGATGAGTTCTTCTCGAATATCTTCCAGAGCACCAATATCTGCCCATGTCACATTAGGGACAGTGACAAAGCCTTCTCTTTTGGCAGAAGGTTGGACTGAGGCTAGGGCAACAGTGAAATCCGTCAGTTCAATGCACAGCCCTTGCATCTGCTCCTCTGACAGAGGATCTTGGTCTCTTAGCAATTTCAGCAGTGTTCCCAATTCAGCCTTTAAGAGAGCAATTAAAAGGAGATGGCTCAGCATGCTTGCCTCTGAAGCCTAAGGACCAGAGTTCGATACCCCAGGACCCACATAAGCCAGATACACAAGGTGGTACATGTGTCTGGAGTTTGTTTGCAGTTGCTGGAGACCCTGGTGTGCCCATTCTCTCTCTCTCTCTTTCTCTCTCTCTCTCTCTCTGCCCTCCCCCCATATAAATAAATTGAAATAGAGAAATAGAGAAAAAAACTGACATCTTCCTCTACCCAACACATGTACACATGAGACACATACATCTGCATACACATGTACACACACACCACACCAAAAATTAACTCTCTCTCCTCTCTACACAAGACATACTCATTTTATTCAAAGTGGGTCATATTTTTGGCTATGATTTTCCAATTATCAAATATGTAAGAATGACTTGGTGGCCCACACCTGAATGCCAGCGTTTGGGAGGTAGAGGCAAGAGGATCAGGAACCTAAGGTCACCCTCAGCTAACAGTAAGTTCTAGGCCAGCCTTGCTTATATGAGACACTGTCTCAAACAAAACAAACAAAACGCCAGGCATGAGGTCTGGAGAGATGGCTTAGCAGTTAAGTATTTGCCTACAAAGCCAAAGGATCCTGGTTCGATTCTCTAGGACCCACATAAGCCAGATGCACAAGAGGGCACATGTGTCTGGAGTTTGTTTGCAGTGGCTAGAGGCCCTGATACACCTATTCTCTCTCTAAAATAAGTAAAACATATTTTTTAAAAAAGCCAGGCAACGGGCCGGCTGTAGTGGGGCACACCTTTAACCCCACACTTGGGAGGCAGAGGTAGGGGGATCACCACGAGGTTAAGGCCAGCCTGAGACTACATTCCAGGTTGGCCTGGGCTAGGTTGAGACCCTACCTCAAAAACAAAACACAATGTGATTGCTGTATTATGCACTAGAGCTAAATACAGCAAACACTCCTGTCAGCACCAGACTTCCCACTACATGTATACGCATTCGTGAAGTAGCGCACATGGAATTAATATGCAGCTACTCTAGTTCACTCTATGATTCTTTGGCAGTTAATCAGCCAGATACAAAGCAGGCAATTTCAGTTGTACCACAAACCTTGAACTTCAAAGCTTCTCACTTTGTGAAGAACATGGAAGGGCATTTTTAAGTCATAAAGTGATTCATTTTAAGAAATAACACTTTTGGGCTGGAGAGATGGCTTAGCGGTTAAGCACTCGCCTGTGAAGCCTAAGGACCCCGGTTCGAGGCTCGGTTCCCCAGGTCCCATGTTAGCCAGATGCACAAGGGGGCGCACACGTCTGGAGTTTGTTTGCAGAGGCTGGAAGGAAGCCCTGGCGCGCCCATTCTCTCGCTCTCCCTCTATCTGTCTTTCTCTCTGTTTCTGTCGCTCTCAAATAAATAAATAAATAATTAAAAAAAAAAAAAGAAATAACACTTTTAAGCCAGGCATGGTGCTACATGCCTTTAATCCCAGCACTGAGTTTAAGGCCACCCTGAGACTACATTGTGAATTCCAGGCCAGCCCGAGCTAGAGAAAGACCCTAACTCAGGGAAAAGAAAAAAAAAAACAAAACAAAACACTACATTAGGGGCTAGAGAGATAGCTTAGCAGTTAAGGTATTTGTCTGCAAAGCCAAAAGACCCAGGTTCAATTCCCCAAGACTCACATTAGCCAGATGCACAAGAGGGTGCATGCATCTGGAGTTTGTCTGCAGTGGCTGGAGGCCCTGGTGTGCCCATTCTCTCTCTCTCTCCCTCTCTCTCAAATAAATAAATAAAATAATACATTTTTTAAAAAAATCACTACATTTAAATTTAAAAATCTAGGGTTTGAGAGATGGCTTAGCTGTTAAGGTACTTGCCTGAAAAACCAAAGGACCTAGTTTTGACTTCCCAGGACACAATTAGTCAGATGCACAACATGGTACATGCGTCTGGAGTTCGTTTCCAATGGCTAGAGGCCCTGGGGTGCCCATTCTCTCTCTGTGTGTCTCTTTCTCCCCTGGCCCCATCTCAAATAAATAAATTGAAATTAAAAATTTAAACCCAAATGGGCTGGAAAAGCTGTGAGGAACAGAGACAGGTGTGGCAGAAGGTAGGTGGTTTGTCCAAGTGAAAAGAAAGATCAGATGGGCATCCCTGGCAACAGGTTCATGCATGGGTCCATATGGCTGGCTGGATGCTGGGAAGGAGAAGTTAAGAAAGAGAGCTCTTTGTGTCTGGGAAAGAAACGAGTCATTCTCAGAAGACGTGGAGCCAGCAGCAAGGAACTTAGTGCTTGGGAGAGAAAAATTTTAAACTTTTGTTTGAGAAAACTCAGAAACTCAGCCAGGCGTAGTGGGGGATACCTTTAATTCCAGCAGCGAGAAAGCAGAGGTATGACAAGGTCACCCTCAGATACGTAGGCAGTTGGAAGGCAGCCTGGGCTACATGAGGCCCTGTCTCATGAAACACAAGACAAGCCAGGCGTGGTGGAAGATGCCTTTAGTACCAGCACTCAGGAGACAGAGGTAGGAGGATCGCTGTGAATCTGCGGCCACCCTGAGACTGAATTCCAGGTCAGCCTGAGCTAGAGTGAAACCCTTCTTCGAAACGCAAAAAAAAAAAAAAAAAAAAAAAAAAAAAGGACTGATAAATTTTTATATTTATACCACCCCATTCCCTAAATCAAATTTAACCAGGAAGTGTAACAAAACACCAATGCCTTAACAAGAGCTGGCCACTTTTTTCTGTAAAGACTAAATCTCAACCATATTAGCACTACCTGAATGTAAGGGAAGAGCATTCTAAAGGAGCCCGGGGAGCTGGGGAGATGGCTCAGGGACAGCGTGCGTGCTGCACAGCATGAGCAGCTGGGTTCAGATCCGCAGACCACGAACACCAAGGAGCACGGCTGTGGCGGGACTGGGTAACCTCAGCCCTTCTATGGGGAGACGGGGAAGCAGAGAAGGGATTTCCCAGACGCCTGCGGACCAGCTAAGAGATGGAGCAGTGAACAAGAACCGACCTCTGGAAGTTGAAAGTGAACACACACAGAAACTGTACCAAACTCCACATACCGTGGCGTGTGCCACGCTCACACGAGCAGGCACACACAAATACAAACACCGAGGATGAATAGCGCATATACATAAGCGAGTGAAAGCACCTGTGTCTCAGAAGTGGGCTCAGCTCTCGGCTGGTCCTCCTGGCGTCCTCCAGGCGGCAGACCCGCGGCCTCAGGGTCGTTCGGCTGCTGCTCCTGCAGCTTCATCAAGACCCTATTGACGGCACACATGGCGGCCTCCCTGCAGAGGGCCATCAGATCGGCACCTACAAAGCCTGGCGTCAGGTGAGCTAAGTGAGCAAAATTGAAAGTTTCAGGAAGTCTCAGTTTTCGGCACAAAGTTTGAAGTATTCTGTAGAAAAGACAGAAAAAAAAAAATTTTTTTTCCCCTAATTCCTGGCCTAATATAATAGTAAAAACAAGTTCAGAATACTTTTTTTTTTGGTTTTTTGAGGTAAGGTCTCACTCTGGTCCAGGCTGACCTGGAATTAACTCTGTAGTCTCAGGGTGGCCTTGAACTCATGGCGATCCTCCTACCTCTGCCTCCCAAGTGCTGGGATTAAAGGCGTGCGCCACCACGCCCGGCTCAGAATACATTTTTTTGAAACTGCGTGTTTTAGTAATTCTTTTTAATGTCATCATGAGTATATGTAACATGGAATAATTCACCCACTCAATAAATGCTTAAGCACTGTTATATGCCCAACCTTATTCCAAAAAGGATTATGGTAAATATCTGCTGGCTGGGAGCAATGCTACGTTATGAGGGATATAGGGACAGATTTTTAAATCACCATAACAGCTTTGCAATACCACACAGGAAAGAATAACTTATGAGACAAATTTGGAGTAAATAAAATGGATATCTATGAGAGAAAAGCTTCCACATTAAAACCAAAATTTTGTACCACTAAAATTTACCTTTTTTAAAAATATGTATAGCCGGGCATGGTGGCACACACCTTTAATCCCAGCACTCGGGAGGCAGAGGTAGGAGGATCGCCATGAGTTCGAGGCCACCCTGAGACTACATATTGAATTCCAGGTCAGCCTGAGCTAGAGTGAAACCCTACCTCCAAAAAACAAACAAAAAAAAAGTCTATATTTTATTTATTTACGTGAGAGAAAGTGGTAGAGAGAGAGAGAAGAAGAGAATGGGTGTGCCAAGGTCTCCAGCCACTGCAAATGAACTCCAGATGTGTGCACCTCCTTGTGCATCTGGCTTACGTGGGTCCTTTGGCTTTGCAGGGAAACGCCTTAACTGCTAAGCCATCTTCTCAAGTCGTGTCTTTTTTTTTTTTTTTGGTGGTTTTCAAGATAGGGTCTCACTTTAGTCCAGGGTGACCTGAAATTTACTATATAGTCTCAGGTTAGCCTCGAACTCACATGATCCTCCTACCTCTGCCACTATGCCCAGCCAAAATTTACCTTTTTTAGTAGCAAATATTCATTGTGTGAAATGATAATTTCATTATGATATTTTCATACATGTGTATCATGTACTTTGCTCATTACATTTTGTGATGTCATAAGCAAACTGGGATAAGCAAATGTATTTTGGAATCTCCTAACTTGTAGGAGATAGATACTGAGATTTTCAAATGTTAAGGTAATAAGATAATGACAGAAGAATGAAAGGGAGAACTGCTTCCAGACACAAAGTGGCCTTGATATTCATGATCTCACCATGGCTGACACTACCTAACCAGATCTATGTAATAGGAGGGAAAAAAATGATGACATCAAAAGAGAAGAGAGACTGGTTGGGAAAAAAAAGAAGAGATTCAGTGGAGGGAGGATTTCGGGGGAAGTAAAGGGGGGTGGTGGGAGGGATTGCAATCATGATATATTGTCTGAATTGATGGAAGTTGTCAATGAAAAGAAATAAAAGAAAAAATCATTTGGGGTTACGTAAGTAAAACAAAAGGAAGCAGATAAGTAAGCATTACTGATAAAAACAAAACAAACAAACAAAAAAAAACCATTATTCACTCACATACACTAAATAACAGAAAAAGATTCTAAAGCCAGGTGTGGTGGTGCACACCTTTAATCCCAGCACTTGGAAAGCAAAGGCAGGAGGATTTCTGTAAGTTACAGGCCACCCTGAGACTACATAGTGAATCCCAGGTCAGCCTGTACTAGAGTGAGACCCTACCTCAAAAAACTGAAAAGAAAAAAATTTTATACCAGCAAATTTATTTTTTAATTTTATTTATTTTTGGTTTTTCAAGGTAGGGTTTTATTCTAGCCCAAACTTACCTAGAATTCACAATGTAGTCTCAGGGTGGCCTCGGAACTCATGGAGATCCTCCTACCTCTGCCTCCCGAGTGCTGGGGTTAAAGGCATGTGCCACACATGGAGCTTTGAGAAAAGATCGTGCACTGAATCTGGAGTTTACTGATTCAGCTCAACTAGCCAGTCAGAAAGGCCTCGGGATCCCCAGTGCTGGGGTTACAAGTGTGCGCCCCAACTCCCAGCCGTTACGTGTGCAGTGGGGATCCGAATTCAAGTCCTCCTGCTTGTGTGGCAAGTACATCAGCAGCTAAGCCATCTCCCCAGCCTCCATTCATTCACAGTAACATACTCCATTCTCAAAGTACAGCACTGGGATTATCTAAGAGGCTGAAGCAAGCAAAAAATAAAAACTGCTAAGCCTGGGCTAGAGTGAAACCCTACCTTAAAAACAAGAAAACAAACAAATAGTGCAAGGTATGGTAGCATACACTTTTATTTTTTATTTACTTCTTTAAGACAGGCAGAGAGAAAGAGGCAGACAGGAAGAGAGAAAAACCAGGGCTTTGGGTCACTGCAAGTGAAATCCAGACACATGTGCCCTTTTGTGCATCTGGCTTTATGTGGGAACCGAAGACTCAAACCTGGACCATTAGGCTTTGTAAGCAAGTGTCTTTAACCACCCAACCATCTTAAAAGCCTGCCGTGCACTTTTAACTCTAGCACTCAGACAGCTGAAGTAGAAAGATCCCCATGACTTCAAGGCCAGCCTGGGGCTACAGTGTGAGTTCCAGGTCAACCTGGACTAGAAACAGATCTTGCCTTGGGGGACAAAAAGTGCTGAGATACTTAACAGTGTCATGTAAAAGTCAGAGAATGAAAAAATACATAAATGATAAATAGAATATAGAAAAAAAAAAGGAAAGAAAAAATATGAGGTCAAGTATATTACCTGACACAGCCGTTGAGCAATAGATGAATAAGTGATAAAAACTGGGTGTAGTGGGGCACACCTTTAATCTTAGCACTTGGGAAGCTGAGGTAGTCAGATTGCCAGGAGTTCGAGGCCACTCTGAGACTACATAGTGATTGCCAGGTCACCTGGAAGCTTCATCTGAAGCCCCAAACTGCATTTATCATTGTTACCGTATCAGGTTATCTAAAGCTTGGCACAGGGGTACTGCGAGACAGAGCTGGGGAACTTCCTGTACTGACTCATCAATGCTCCAAGCAGGCCACTTGATTTTCTCTCCTTGGATCATATTATCCCATCACCCAGACCTGGCTCACCTCTGTAATTAAAACGTCTTACTTTCTGCCCACAGTTCCCACGATCTACGGCTATGGGACTCTGACACTGTACTGTGACACTATCATCTGCAAATACGGTGGGCTCCATTCATAGCTATTCTGGGACATATGTGGCCCATGGGCTCCATTTTGGACACACCTGATTGTCTATCTTATGTGCTCAGTAACTTCCACTCACCTGTCCTTTCTTTACCACCTCCTTATCAAATACTATCATTATAGTACAGCCTCTGGTCTATTTTGTTAATCTACATCTCCATTTTCTATTTCTTTTTTTTTTTTTTTTTTTTTTTGGTTTTTTTGAGGTAGGGTCTCACTCTAGCCCAGGCTGACCTGGAATTCACTATGGTGTCTCAGGGTGGCCTCAAACTCACAGGGATGCTCCTACCTCTGCCTCCCGAGTGCTGGGATTAAAGGTGTGCGCCACAACGCCCAGCTTCTATTTCTTTTCTTCCTCATTCTAGCCCACTTTGGCCTCAACTCACAGTGATCTTCCTATCGTACCACAGTCTCTGAAGCACTGGAATTAAAGACATGCCCCACTATGCCTGACTTTAAATCTCTATCTTCACTGTGCCCTGATCTAGACTGCTGAGCATTACTCCAGAGGCCTCCCTGTGCTGGGATTACAGAAGTGAGCCACCAACAGTACTTATAGCCAGAGGGTACCACCGTATTCCACAGATCCAAACACTGATGAGCCAACTAGAAACACACAAGCCATTGCTTACAAGATAAGACAAGTGAGTATGAGCACATATGTTCATTATCACTACTGGAAAGCCTGCAACAACTATTGATGGGCAAGTTATTTTTCGAAAAACATTAATGAGAGCGTTTTCCTTTCCTAATCAATATCAGAAAAAGATGAAAAGAGGGAAAGAAGGAAGGGAAGGAGGGGCTGGGAATATAGCTCAGTGTAGAGTAGCTGTCATACCTGAGGTCCCAGGGCTGATCCCCTAGTGCCAGAAAATAAGCAATACAGGGGGCGAAGTAGACACACAAAGAGAGGAGACAGAGAGTGTGTACGTTGAGAGCCCAAGTGGTATGTCTTAACCATTACTTTCCAGTTCCCCACCACCCAGTTCCCTGGCTCCCAATAACCCTGAGTGGCTGCAATTCTGTGTACATGCCAGAAGGCAGTAAGAACTGAGGAGATAAACCAGCACATTAGCCACCGCCCAGGTGAAACCACAGAGGAACTGGAGAGATGAGCAAGAGAGCTGCTTCCATGGTGAGCCCGACAACCTGTGATAGAGTGAAAAAGACAGATGCTGGGGATGCGCACTGAAGCCAGGCGCGGTGGCACACCCCTTTAATCCCAGCACTCAGAAGGCAGAGGTAGTCAGACTGCTGTGAGCTCAAGGTCAGCCTGAAACTACACAGTGAATTCCAGGTCAGGTGAGTTACAGTGAGATCCTACCTTGAAAAACCAAAAACAAGCAAATACAACAATGCACCAGCTGGGTGTGGTAGCACACTTTAATCCCAGCACTTGGGAGGCAGAGGTAGAAGGATCTCCGTGAGTTCGAGGTCACCCTGAGACTACATAGTGAATTCCAGGTCAGCCTGAGCTAGAGCAAGACCCTGACTCAAAAAACAAACAAACAAACAAAAAAATAATGCACCAAAGCAGAAATCCAAAAGCTACTGAGAACACAAAACTAAAATAGACTTAAAACACACCCAAAGCCAAAGGAAGAGCAGGACTCCTTACAACGCTTCTTCCAGACATGAACTGGCCTCAATATCCATGACCTCGCAGTGCCTGACACGACCTACACAAGACCATCCTAATAGGAGGAAAAGATGATGACATCACAGTAAGAGAGAGACTAACTGAGGGGGAGGGAATATGATGGTCAGTGGATTTGTGAAGGGGAAAGAAGGGAAGGGAGGGAATTATCACGGTTTATTGTCTAGAATTATGGAAGTTGTCAAAAAAAAAAAAAAAAAAACTCAGGAAAGTTGGTGGAAGAGGGGGTGGAAAGACTGTAAGAGTCACATAGTGTAAGGAAACGTCCAGAGGCATTGTCACGCCCACCCCACGAGACTGACTGCTGGTCTCACATCTCATAACCACACCCCGTGGGGAAGAATACCAGCAATCGCACTGAGGGGAGCCCGCATCAGAATGGGGGCAGGGAAGAGGGAAATGGTGGTACCAACACATGATATAGCCACACAAATTTTCTACTTAATAGCAGATAAATTTTAAAAAATGAAAGAATATACCTTTCTCTGCATGTTTCATCTGGGATTCCTAGGCAAATTTCTCGGTCAAACCTTCCTGCACGTCTCAAAGCAGGATCCAGTGAGTCTGGTCGATTAGTAGCACCAATGATTAGGACTCGAGCTGTAGCTGCCACATTATTCAGATCTAATAAGAAATGGACATAAAAGAGGAATGAATAAGATGTCTGATGCTGAGGGAACAATGCTTATGTAAGAATTTACTGGGCAGAGAGAAAATAAACACATTTTGACAGATAAGTATGTACTTGTAAACTAACACTTATTAAAGATCTAATATATGGGCTGCAGAGATGGCTTAGCAGTTAAGTGCTTGCCTGTGAAGCCTAAGGACCCCGGTTCGAGGCTCGAGTCCCCAGGATCCACATTAGCACAAGGTGGTGCATGCATCTGTTCGTTTGCAGTGGCTGGAGGCCCCTGATGTACCCATTATCTCTCTCTCTCTCTCTCTCTGCCTCTTTCTTGCTCTCAAATAAATAAAAATTTTAAAAAAATTTTTTTAAAGATCTAACAGGTAAATAGCTCAAGACAACTAAGATGCTTGTTTTTTGTTTTTATCATTTTAAAATGTATTGAAGAACAGTAAGTAAGGGAGACAGACAAGCCCTGAGAAGTTTGACAAGAGTCAGAATAAACCAAGCTCTGGTAAAACAAGGGGGGTATTCCAAGTGAAGAATAAGATAGAAGAAGGTTTGCCTGAAAGGCAGACATGGTTTTCACAAGCAGTCAGAGTCAATGAAATTCCAAAAGCAGCAGCAGCCTGGGTGACAGCACAGAGGTGCCACATACAAGGCCCACGCTGGCAATGTGAGGAGCCCAGCAATGACATCTGGGGAGAAGAGCAGTTCTGTCTTAGGAAGGGAAATCAGTTTCTGATGGGAGCATGGAACGATCCACGCTGCTCGGACTTATTATTCTAGAGATAGATGTTAAACTTTTTTTTTTTTCCCAAGGTAGGGTCTCACTCTAGCCCAGGCTGACCTGGAATACACTATGTAGTCTCAGGGTGGCCTTGAACTCATGGTGATCCTCCTACTGCTGCCTCCCAAGTGCTGGGATTAAAGGCATGCACCACCATGCCCAGCTTAGAGATAGATTTTAACTGACAGAATACAGAGCTTAAAGTTTATCTTTCCTAAGTATTCTTTCTCTCAGTTGAACCAGGATCGGACATCAGGGAGCCTATACACCCTCACAAGAAATGAGAAGGTAGTAAAATACTTAACAAAATGTTTCAGCCATCAGGGGAATGCAAATTAAAACTATGTTGAGAATCCATCTCATTCCTGTCAGAATGGCTACGATCATGAAAACAAATGACCATAAATGCTGGTGAGGATACAGAAAAAGAGGAACCCTTCTACACTGTTGGTGGGAATGCAATCTGGTCCAGCCATTGTGGCAATCAGTGTGGAGGTCCGTGAGACAGCTAAAAATAGATTTATCATATGACCCAGCTATACCACCACCATGTTTATTGATGCTGTATTCACAATAGCTAGGAAATGGAACCAGCTTGGATGTCCCTCAACTGATAAACAGATAATAAAGATGTGGTAAATTTATACAATGCAGTTCTATTCAATATTAAAGAAAAATGAAATTATTAAATGTGCAGAAAAATGGATGGATCTGGAAAGGATTATACTTAAGTGAGGTAACCCAGGCCCAGAAAGCCAAACGTCACATGTTCTCTCTCACATGCGGATTCTAGCTATAAATATTTGGACTTCTATGTAAGTTGGAATAAAACTCAGTAGTAGAGGCCAGTCAGCTAGGAAGGGGATATAAAGGAATAGAGAACCGGGCGTGGTGGCACACGCCTTTAATCCCAGCACTTGGGAGGCAGAGGTAGGAGGATCACCATGAGTTCAAGGCCACCCTGAAACTACATAATGAATTCCAGGTCAGCCTGGGCTAGAGGGAGACCCTACCTCGAGAAACAAAATCAATCAATCAATCAATCAATAAATAAATAAAGGGAATAGAAAGGGAGGGAAGAGGGGGTCTTAAGAGGCTGGTGTTGTATACATGTAAGTAGAACAGATTACTGGTGGAGGATAGGCCTAAATGTGGTCAGCAAAAGCGACTGAGTAAAAAAAAGGTGGGAGGAGAGCTCATCAAAATCTAGGAGGGTATGAATAAATTATATCAAAACCTACTCTGTTGGACAGTTGTGGCACCTAGAAGCCATAGATTGTTACTAGATAATGTTCAGTGCCAGGGAAGGGAGGTCCTTGATGCCCCCAAAACATTACAAGCCATGGCTGAGGCCCTTGGTTTCCCACCAGGAATAGATAGATGGTTAGACCCTACTGGTGAAGACTCCACAAACTTGAATTTTGCAGCTCACTGAGAAACCCTGCTGAAGCTGAGCTGAAAACATCTCCTGTGTAGACCAACTGACAGAAAACCAGAAAAAGCTATACTGCGTGCAGTTCCATGGGAGAGAAATCACCAGGAGAGAGAAACAACAATGGACACTATAAGCCTTAAATTTGGCCAGCCAGGCCAAATGATCCAATAGGTATAACAGTGGCATGTCTGTCATGGTAGAAACCAACCGTCCTCTAACTGGACTGAAGGCCCGCTCCACAGGAGGGAATACATGCCTGATACTGAAAACCTCTGATGGGGGAAGTCATGAGCCCTAGGGGTGTAACATCAACTGGTGTCTGCATAAAAGCATATACTATGTTCACCAAACTGTCCAGTAAGCACTTTTCTTATGTTCTTACCCATATATTTATGCCACTCTCACTTTTGGTTAGAAAAGCTTTTTTTACAGATGGCAGTGAAAACCTTGGGATGACTCAGAAGGCATCATGGTGCTGAGAAGGGTGACAGAGTGCTCAGCACTGAAATATCTCTATCACACCTTCCAAGGCTCAAGGTCCATACCAGAAAGAATCTAAGAGCCAAAGGAAAGGTAGGACTCCTTGTAATGTGCTCCGCCAGACACAAAATGGCCTGGATATCCATGACTTCACAGTGCCTGATACTACCTACATAAGACCATCATCATAGAAGGAAAAGTAATGACATCAAAATAAAAGAGACTGACTGGGAGTGGGAAGAGGGAGGGAATGACCATGGTTTACTGTCTTATTGTCTACAATTATGGAAGCTGTCAATTAAAAAAAAACTGTAATAATTTTATGTAGTATACTACTTATCAAGCAAGAAGTCACAAAAGTCTTTTCACAGAATATAGGCCTCAAGACACAGCACAGGGCTAGAGTTGGCTTAGTGGTCAACACGCTTGCCTTGAGCCAAAACACCGAGGTTCATTTCCCCAGGACCCATGTAAGCAGCAAGATGCACAAGGTAGCACACGCATCTGCAGTTCGTTTGCAATGGGTGTAGGCCCACCGTGCCCACTGCTTCTCTTTCTGCCTCTCTCTCTCAAATATAAATAAACAAATCAGCTAATAACTAAATGAACACATGGCAGAACAATTGAGATAAAAATCAAACAATACTACATGCCAGGAATGTGGTTCCACAGTAGAGAGCTTGCCTAAACAGCTCCTGGCCCAGGACCCAATCCCCAGCACTGCAAAAAAGATAAAATAGAACAAGCAATTTCCAACTGACTGGCATGATAAGGAAGAAAAATATTATGCACTACTCCAAATTTCCTTTCCTTCCCTTCTCCTTCCTCTTTCCTTTCCTTTCCTTTTTGAGGCAAAGTCTCATGCTCTTAGCATAAGCTGGCAGAAAACTCACTAGGTAACCCAGGCAGGCTTCCAACACCTGGCAATTCCTTGCTTCAACCTCTTGAGTACTGGCTGGAATTACAGATAACAGGCATGAACTGCCACATCCAACTTAAAACTTCTTTCTATAAACAAATATGTGTTTTCTTTCTTTTCTTTTCTTGTATACAAAGTCTTGTGATATATATATATACACATACATACATACATACATACATACATCTGTCCCTAGCTGGCCTGGAACTTGCTATGTTGATCAGACTGGCCTTGAACTTGGGGTAGTCCTCTTGCCTCTTTAACGTTTTTCTTTTTTCTTTTTTTTGGTGTTTCGAGATAGGGTCTCACTCTAGCCCAGGCTGACCTGGAATTCACTATGGAGTCTCAGGGTGGCCTCAAACTCAAGGCAATCCTCCTACCTCTGCCTCCCGAGTGCTGGGATTAAAGGTGTGCACCACCACGACTGGCTGCCTCTTTAAATTTTGGGATTATAGGCACACCCCAACTCCAGCAATATATGCCATTTCAAAGTAGACAGAATCTAGTTCCAAAAGTTCTAACTACCCCTCTAAGTGTCTAAATCACCAAACAAAAGTAAAAAACACAATTACATGGCCAGGCATGGTGGCATGGTACATTTAATCCCAGCACTTGGGAGTTGGGAGACAAAGGTAGGAGTGAATTCTACACTAGCCTGAGACTACATAGTGAATTCCAGGTCAGCTCTAAACTACCTCAAAAAAAAAAAAAAAAAAAAAAAAAGCCAGGTATAATGGTGAATGCCTTTAATTCCAGCACTCAGGAGGCAGAGGTAGGATTGCCAACAGTGAGTTGAAGACCATCCTGAGACTACATAGTTAGTTCCAGATCACTGGGCCAGAATGTGACCCTAACTTGAAAAACAAACAAAAAGGTACTACAGCCAGGCATGGTGGTGCACGCCTTCAATCCCAGCACTCAGGAGGCAGAGGTAGGAGGATCACTGTGAGTTTGAGGCCACCCTGAGAATACATAAAGTGAGACTCTACCTTGAAAAAAACAAAAAAAAGGTACTTTAGAGGATCACTGTAAGTGAGGCCAGCCTGAAACTACAGAATGAGTTCAGCCATGTCAGCCAAAGCTAGAGTAAGACCCTACTTTGAATTTAAAAAAAAAAAAAAATTGGAGCCAGGTGTGGTGACACACGCCTTTAATCCCAGCACTCAGGAGGCAGAGGTTGGAGGATCACCCATTGGGAGTTTGAGATCACCCAGAGACTACATAATGAATTCCAGGTCAGCCTGGGCTAGAGCAAGACCCTACCTTAAAAAAAAAAAAAAAAAAAAAACACGGGACTAGGGAGATGGTTCAGTGGTTGAAGGCGTTTGCTCACAAAGCCTGCCGGTTCATGTTGATTCTTCAGCACACAAAGTGGTACATGCATGTGGAGTCTGTTTGCAGTGGCAATGAGGCACTGGCTTGCCCATTCTCTCTATCTCTAATATATAAATATATGTTACAAAAAATATTCAATGTATATAAAAAGTTAAGTTGGGGAAGAGATTAAGTAAAGGAAGGGTGGTGGAAGGTTAATCAAAATTTAAGAGTCAGTTGGAGAGATGGCTTAGTGGTTAAGGCACTTGTCTGCCAAGCCTACAGACCCATGTTCAACTCTCCAGATCCCACGTAAGCAAGATGCACAAAGGTGAGCCAAACACAGGTCGCACATGCCCACTAGGTGGTGCAAGCATCTGAAGTTTAATTGCAGTGGCTGAGGCCATGGCATGCCAATTCTCTCTCTTAAAAAAAAAAGATGAATAATCTGTATGGAAACCCACTTTTTAAGACATTGGTACACCTAGAAGCCAAAGATTATTACTAGAAAAATTTCAGTGTCAGGGATTGTGTACCTCCCAATGAGTTACTGGCCAGGGAGGTCCCTGATGCCCATAAAACATTACAGGCCATTGCCAAGGCTCTTGGTTTCCCACCAGGAATAAATGAAAAGACCCTATTGCTGAAGACTCTGCATGCTTGGGCTACAGGATCACTGACAAATCTTGTTGGGGCTGAGCTGAAAACATCCTCCCTGTAGACCAGCTGACAAAAAAAGAAGGGAAAGATGATGACATCAAACTAAAAGAGAAACTGACTAAGAGGGGGAGAGGGTATGATGGACAGTGGATTTGTGAAGAGGAAAGTGGGGGCAGGGAGGGTTTTATGGTTTATTTTCTGTAATTATGAAAATTGTCAATAAAAAAAAAGTTAAATAGGCCAGGCGTAGTGGTGCATGTCTTTAATTCCAACACTCGGGAGGCAGAGGTAGGAGGATCGCCATGAGTTCAAGGCCATCCTGAGACTACGTAGTGAGTTCCAGGTCAACCTGGACTAATGTGAAATCCTACCTCAAGAATACAAAAAAAAGTTATACAAATTAATGGGATAATCTTTTATGAAAAAGATTTCATTTTACACTATGAGATTTACTATTTAAGCGTTTTTATATCTTCATGTAAGACTTACACTGTTGTTATAAATATATTATGTTAAAGGGAATTAATTATTTCTTCATCATTTTAAACTGACCATCCATGCAGGTTAGGAGCTGGGCTACAATTCTTCGTTCCATATCTTTTGAAGCAACTTCTCTTTTGGGAGTAATAGCATCAATTTCATCAATGAAAACAATACAGGGTGCATTTGACTAGAAATAAAAAGAAATCACAAAAGGATGACTATAAATACATTCCCTATATTTTACTCATAAAAGTTTTAAATTTTTCATAATTTAAAGCTCAAAATTGAAGAGATTTCTCAGTGCCTAAGGCGCTTGCTTGCAAAACCTGATGGCCCAGGTTCAACTTCCAGTGCCCATATAAATCCGTGAGACAAAGTAGCACATGCATCTGGAGTTCATTTGCAAGGGCAGGAGCCCTTGATGCGCATCTGTGCATAAATGAAAGATAAACACCAGACCTCCCAGTTCCCAGGCTCCCGGTTCCCCTGCAACTGGGGCAGGGCAGCTAGGACCCGGCCTGGACTCCCGGTTCCTGGTTCCCCAACTCCCAATTCCCCTGCGCTGGCGAGGGCATGCAAGGCAGTGAGAAGATAACCACCCCTTGTACAGCAGCCAGGGCCCAGGTGAAATCACAAAGGAACTGGCCAGGTGAGCAAGTGTGCTGCTTCCATGACAAGCCTGGCAACCAGTTCCAGGGTGATGGAGACAGATACTGAAGACACTCAAACACACCAAAGCAGAAATGCAGAAGCTGCTGAGGGCTCAACACCAAAGTAAACTTAAAACACACCCACCCTGGCTCAGGGAACTTGACAGAAGAGGGAGCGGAAAGAAGGTAAGAGCCACAGAGTAGAAGGGAATGTCCACAGGCCTTGCCCCCTCCACCGTGACTGACTGCTGCTCTCACATCTCACAGCCCACAACCCCTGGGTGGATGGGGGCTGGGAGGAAGAAAATGATGGCACCAACACATGATATGCCCATACAAAGTTTCTATGAAATAAAAACGTAATTATTAAAAATAAAAAACGCTTTAGGGCTGGAGTTGGCTTAGCAGTTTAAAGTGCTTGATTGTGAATCCAACAGAGCCAGGTTATGATAACCCATCCCCACATAAGCTAGATATACAAGGTGGCGCATGCATCTGGAGTTCATTTGCAGTGGATGGAGGACCTGGTACACCCATCCTTTCTCTTTCTATCTCTCTCTGCCTCTTTCTCTGTCGCTCTCACATAAATGAATGAAATGAACTAAATCTTAAAAAAAAAAAAAAAAAAAGACTGTTACTATATACCTAGAGAATTCCTTAAAAATAATACAAAAAGTAAACGACCATTTTAAAAAAGACAAACACTAATGATAGAACCTCCTGTTATTAACTGGGGAAATACAGCTTTAAAATTTTTAATTTTTTGTTGTTTTTATATTTTTTACTTATTTGAGAGAAAGAGCAAAAGCATGGGTGCACCAGGGCCTCCAGCCACTGAAAATGAACTACAGACACATGCACCACCTCGTATATCTGGCTTATGTGGGTCCTGGGGAATTGAACCTGGGTCCTTAGGCTTTGCAGGCAAGCACCTTAACTGCTAAGTCAAGTCTCCGGCCTAGCTTTTTTTTTTTTTTTTTTTTTTTTTGGTTTTTCGAGGTAGGGTCTCACTCTGATCCAGGCTGACCTGGAATTAACTCTGTCATCTCAGGGTGGCCTTGAACTCATGGCAATCCTCCTACCTCTGCCTCCCGAGTGCTGGGATTAAAGGCGTGCGCCACCACGCCCGGCTTTTTTTTTTTTTTTTTTTAATGTATTTATTTGAGAGAGAAAGAGGCAAATAGAAAGAAAGACTGGGCATGACAGGGCCTCCACACACTGCAAACGAACTCCCCACACATGTACCCCCTTGTGCATCTGGCTTATATGGGTCTTGGGGAATCAAACTCGTGTCCTTATACTTCACAGGCAAAGCCTGCTAAGCCATATCCCCAGCCCCATTTTACTAATATTTTATTTTTATTTATTTGGGAGAGGAAAAAGGCAGATGTTCATACCCATATATTAATGCTACTCTCACTTTTAGTTAGAGAAGCTTCTCTTTTCAGATGGTAGTGACTTTGGGATGACCCAGAAGGCATCATGGTGCTGAGAAGAAGTGACAGAGGAGTGCTCAGCACTGCAATGTCTCTATCACACCTTCCAAGGCTCAGGGTCCATGCAGAAGAGGTGGCAGAAAGAATGTAACAGCCAAAGGAAGGGTAGGACTCCTTACAGTGTGCTCCTCTAGACACAAAATGGCCTGGATATATCCATGACCTCACAGTGCCTGACACTACCTACACAAGACCATCATAATAGGAGGAAAAGATGATGACATCAAAATAAAAGAGAGACTGATTGAGATGGGGAGGGGATATGATGGAGAATAGAGTTTCAAAGGGCAAAGTAGGGGAGGAAGGGAATTACCATGGGATAGTGTTTATAATCATGGATGTTGTCAAGAAAAAATAAATTAATTTTTTTAAAAAAGAACAAAGATTAAAGAAAATATAGAAGAGCTGGGTTTGAATTTCATGGGATTTTTACAGTGTTTCTCTCAAGCTGCTAATTTCATTACTTCAGAGACTCATTGCACAAGTTTCTTAAAAAGCAAAATTAACAATAACAAGCTGAGCATGGTGACACATGCCCTTAGTCCCAGCATCAGGAGGCAGAAGTAGGAGGATGACTGTGAATTGGACACTAGCCTAAGATGACTTACTGAATTCTAGGTCAGACTGGGCTAGAGCGAGAACCTACCTCATTTAAAATAAATAAATAAATAAATAAAAATCACAAATGTTGCTGGGCTCAATGTTGCTCAGGTTCAATTCCCCAGAACCCACATAAGCCAGATACACAAGGTGGCGCATGCACCAGGAGTTCATTTACCATGGCTAGAGGCCCTGATGCACCCATTCTCTTTCCTTTCATTCATATAAATAAATAAGTAGGCAATTTTTAAGTGGATAAAATGAGATGAATGTGGTAGTTCGTACATTAATACTAAGCACTCAGGAGCCTGAAGCAGTAAGACTGCCATGAGCTCAGGTCCAGCCTGGACTCCAGTCAGTGCTAGGCTGGGTTGGGCTACAGAGTGAGATCCTTTCTCAAAAATTCAGGAAGACACCGGGCGTGGTGGCGCACGCCTTTAGTCCCAGCACTCGGGAGGCAGAGGTAGGAGGATCGCCGTGAGTTCGAGGCCACCCTGAGACTACATAGTGAATTCCAGGTCAGCCTGAGCCAGAGTGAGACCCTACCTCGAAAAACCAGAAAAAAAAAAAAAAAAATTCAGGAAGGCTAAAATGGTTAATTAAGCTTTTGTAGCATACATTTTATGACCAAAACCAGAGAGAGAGAGAGAGAGAGATAAAGGTAATAAGTGAAATGAAAAATGTAAAGGAAAATATCTAGATTTACAATCTTAATCATTCTTAGTTATTCCATAGTTAGAAGTGACACTAATGAATCTAAAAGTCAGACTCAGCCTGGCTAAGACATCTCAAAGCCACACTAAGGGCAGGCATTTGCTCCATCATTAACGGCCCCTTCCCAATCCTTCTCCTGACAATGTTTGTAAACAGCGTTTATGACGCCTGGGTCTGTTAATAACACATCAAAGGTCTCATAAAGGAAGTGCATTACTATTTGTCAGTGACCTGGAAAATGGATCAGGGAAGAAAGATGAGTGCTGATAGCCACAATTAGCTTATGGAGGAAAGAAGTTTTCAGAAAAGATCCTCCTCATTTGATTTGACCTCTTTGTTCCCTGAGGAACAGTACTTTACTGCACTTACTTACATTAGAGAAGAGGTGCCCAGGGAAGGGGGTACAATGCCATCTATTTACTGAACCCCTCCTGTCAGTCATTATACTGGCTTAATATTGGGGTGGGGATTTACACATTTACATTTATATTTTCCCATGGCTGGGAAGAGTGAGAGGGAGCGACCCTGGCAGGGCAGGGAGCAGACAAGGCACCAAGCGGAGAAGGTGAGGAAAACAGGATGAACCACCAATCCCACCCCCCACCCCCACCCCGCAGCAGAGCGCAGGAATGCCACAGTACTCCTGTGAAGATCAGAAGACAAACTCCAGGTGTCTGGATTCTCCTTTCTTTGAGACAGGGTCTCTATTGTTTGGCTGTTAGGAAGCAAGTGTGGCTGGTTGGCAAGTTTCCAGATTCTCCTGGCTCTGACGCCCCACTGCCATAGGCATGTTGGGATCACAGACTGTGCCAGTTTGCTTCTGGTTTTATAGGGTTAGTGGGAAGGATCGTCAGACTGGCATGACAGCAAGCACGCACCTTTCTTTATCTGCTGAGCCATCTCCCCAGACCAAAAATACTTCTTCTTTTCTTTTTTATTTTATTTTTATTTATCAGAGTCAGAGAGAGAAAGGGAGGGAGAGGGAGAATGGGTGGCCCCTTCTGCATTTGGCTAATATGGGTCCTGGGGAATTGAACCTGGGTCCTTTGGCTTTGCAGCAAGCTCTTTAACTGCTAAGCCATCCCTCCAGACCTCTTTGCTTTTTTTTTTTTTTTTTTTTTTGGTGATAGAGTCTCATGTAGCAAAATCTGGCTTTGAACTTGCTATGTAGACAAAGTTGGCCTTGAATTTCCTGATCCTCCTGAGGCACCTTCCCAAGTGCTGAGATTAAAGGTATGAGCCACTGTTTGGTTATATTTTTCTAATTTCATGTTACTTTTCAGCAGTTATATTGGCCATGTTTATCTATACTTTGGATGCAAATAAAGACATAAAATTAAACTGACTACAGGGATGTATACTTGTAATTCTAGTACTGGAAAGGTAGAGGGAGACAGACCAGAAGTTCAAGGTCATACTCTGTTTCATACCAAATTTGAGATTAGCTTGAACTACATATAAAACTCTATCCTAAGTAAATAAAGGCTGCAGGCAGTAGTCTAGTTACCTCCCAGCATGCGGTTCTCTTACAGTATACTCAATAAACCACTTTTATTAAAACTAAACAAAGACATAAAGTTAAGTTTCCACCACTTCTCACTTTTGCAGTGATGGTTCAGGTCTGCTCTAGTGCACATGATGCCATGGCTAATATTTATAGAGCTAGTGCACACAATGTCAAATGCCGTAAGAATTCTCTCTGCTGGGAACGGTGTGGTATGCCTGTAATCCCAGTACTTGGGAGGCTGAGGCAAAGGAATTGCTTGGCTAGGAGTTCAAAGTAATAGAGGGCTATATAGGGAGACCCCATTAAAAAAAAAAAAAAAAAAATCAAGCCAACAAGTGGGAGACTACATAGTGAATTCCAGGTCAGCCTTAGCTAGAGTGAGACCCTACCTCGAAAACCCAACCAACCAACCAAACAAACAAACAAACAAAAAGCAGGGCATGGTGGGATATGCCTTTAATCCCAACACTCAGAAGCCAGAAGTAGGAGGATCACTATGAATTCCAGACCACCCCTGAGACTCCATAGTGAATCCCAGGTCAGCCTGGGCTAGAGTGAGACTCTACCTCGAAAAGCAAAAAAAAAACAAAAAATGGGGGCCAGGCATGATGGTACATGCCTTTAATCCCAGCATTCAGGAGGCACAGGTAGGTGGACAGCCTTAAATTCAAGGCCACCCTGGGGCTACATAGTGAATTTCAGGTTATCCTGGGCTAGAGCAAGAAACTACCTCAAAAAACAAACAAACAAAAAAAGGTATATTTAACTACTCAATGCCCCATGATATGAGATTTGTGTGTTATCATCATCCCAATTTACTACTAAGAAACTAAGGATAGAGTGGTGAAGTTTCTTCTCCAATATGATAATATGATAAAACTGGTATACATTTTCTTAACAAAGCAAACATTTAGCCACCAAACTATGATGAAGATAAACCTAAACTGGATTGAAATATTATCTTGAGCCAGGTGTGGTGGCACATGCCTTTAAAAAAGAAAGGAAAAGGCAGGATCTCTTACCTAAGCTTGTTGCTTGGGATAAGCTTACATTAGCCACAAGGTGGACTTACCACAGCTTGGTCAAATAACTCCCTGAGCTTTTGCTCAGACTCTCCAGAAACTCCGGATACAATCTCTGGAGCAGCCACTTTCAAAATTGGCAGGTCAAGTTCCTGTGTACAAATAAAGAAAAGAATAAAAGAATGATCAAATTAATTTCTTTTTGGTTTTCCAAGGTAGGCTCTCACTCTAGCCCAGGCTGACCTGGAATTCACTATGTAATCTCAGGGTGACCTTAAACTCATGGTGATTCTCCTACCTCTGCCTCCCAAGTACTGGGATTAAAGGCATGTGCCACAATATCTGGCTTTTTTTACTTTTTGTGTGTATGTGCGTGATTTTTGAGGTAGGGTCTCACTCTATTCAGGCTGACCTGGAATTCACTATATAGTTTCAGGGTTGCCTGGAATTCATGGTGACCCTTCTACGTCTGCCTACCCAGTGCTAGGATTACAGGTGTGCACCACCATGCCCGGTTCTAATTTTTTATTAACATTTATTTCTTTCAAAAAGAGAGAGAGAGAAGAGATAATGGTTATACCAGGACTTCAAGTCACTGCAAACAAACTCCAGACACAAACGACACCTTGTGCAACTGGCTCACGTGGGTCCTGGGGAATTGAACCTGAGACCTTTGGCTTTGCAGGCTAGCACATTAACTGCTAGGCCATTCCTCCAGCCCTAAATTTTAATTTTGTTTTCTTGTTTGCTTTGTTTTTCGAGGTCGTGTTTCACTCTAGCTCAGGCTGACCTGGAATTCCCTATGAAGTCTCAGGCTGGCTTCAAATTCATGGCGATCCTCCTACCTCTGCCTTACAAGTGCTGGAATTTATTTTTTATTTTATTTTTCTTGTTTTTTGAGGTAGGGTCTCACGCTAGCCCAGGCTGACCTGGAATTCACTATGGAGTCTCAGGGTAGCCTCCAACTCACAGCAATCCTCCTACCTCTGCCTCCCAAGTGCTGGAATTAAAGGTGTGTGCCACCATGCCCTGCCCAAATTTTGAATTTTAACCTCCCAATTTTTTATTTATCTAATCTATCCAGCCAAAATTACATTTTTGAAATGATCAATTTCCCAAGGAACTTCATGTCTGTGTGAGCCCAATGAAAAACACTGCTTAGGTGAGAGGGATTAGCTTGGTGAACAAGGCCCTGCATTTGGTCCCTAGCTATGGACTGGAGATAAGGAGATGGCTCAAGTAGATAAAAAACATATACCACAAAAGGGTGAGTATCATGAATTCAGAACCCATGTAAACCCCAGATACATAAGGCTGGAGAGATGGCTTAACGGTTAAGGCGCTTGCCTGAGAAGCCTAAGGACCCAGGTTCAATTCCCCAGTACCTATGTAAAGCCAGATGCATAATGTGACACATGTGCCTGAAGTTTGTTGGCAGTGGCTAGAGGCACTGGTGTGCCCATTCTCTCAAGCCCTCTATTTGCCTTCTTCTCTCTCTCTCAAATAAATAAATTAAAAAAAAAAAAAAAAAAAAAAAAAACAGAAAAAAGCCCAGGCTGGAGGGATTGCTTAGTAAAGAGCTTGCCTACAAAGCCAAAGGACCCAGGTTCAATTCCCCAGAACCCACATGAAGCCAGACACACAAGGTGGTGCATTTATCTGGAGTTTGTTTGCAGTGGCTGGAGGCCCTGGTGTTCCCATTCTTTCTCTGCCTCTCTCTCGCTGTATCTCAAATAAATAAGTAAATAATAATTAATAATAATAATAATAATGACAATCTGATGGATGTGCCCCTATGGTGAGGTGGGAGGTAGAGATGGAGGAATTGCACACTATCTCACAGACCAACTACCCTGGTGAATGGAGCAGGAACAGCCAGCAGAGCCTGCATCAAACAAGGAGTGACCCGACTGTCATCCTTTCATCTCTACATGTGCACTAGGACAAGTGGATGCACACACGAACACATATGCACACATACATGCTCCTACCACCAAGAACGTATGGACTGAGGGAGGCAGAGCCATTTTCTTCAGTGGTATAGCTACTGACAGCAATCCCAATTAAACTCATTGGATCCCACCTAAAAAAAGACATAAAAGCCAGGCATGGTGGTGCACACCTTTAATCCCAGCACTCGGGAGGCAGAGGTAGGAGGATCACCATGAGTTCAAAGCCACCCTGAGATTACATAGTGAATTCCAGGTCAGTCTGAGCTAGAGTGAAACCCTACCTTGAAAAACAAAACAAAACAAACAAACAAACAAACAATCAAAAAGACATAAAAGTAGAGAGTGAACTAATTAGAAGGGGTTCTGCTAGAGTTAAAGAGGGACAAGAGAGGGTAATGAGGGGTGTGAATATGATCGAAACACTATAGTTATATAGGAAAATGTCATAATGAAACCTATTATAATGTGTAATTAACATGTGCTTTAAAACACCCTCAATGCCAGACGTGGTGGCACACACTTTTAATCCCAGCAATTGAGAGGCAGAGGTAGGAGGATCACCATGAGCTAAATAAAGGCCACCCTAAAATTACAGTGAATTCCAGGTCAACCTGGACTAGAGAAAGAACCTACCTCAAAAAAGAAAAAAGGGGGGGAGGGCTAGAGAAATGGCTTAGCAGTTAAGGTGCCTGCCTGCAAAGCCAAAGGACCCAGGTTCGATTCCCCAAGACCCACATAAACTAGCTATATAAAAGTGGCACATGAATCTGAAGTTTGTTTGCTGTGGCTGGAGGCCCTAGCGCACCGATTCTTTCTTTCTCTCTCTCACTCAAATAAATAAAAATTTTTAAAAAACCTCAGGGTTGGGAGATAGCTCAGTGGTTAAAGCACTTGCTTGCAAAGCCTGCTGGGCTGGGATCAATTCCCTGGTACCCATATAAAGCCGTATGCACAAACCGGTACAAGTGTCTAGAACACATATGCAATGACAAGAAGTCCTGGTGTACCCAATACTTGATATTGGTCTATTGTTCTCCCATCGCAAATATTTAAAAAAAAAAAAAAAAAAAAAGCCGGGCAAGGTGGCACATGCCTTTATTCCCAGCACTTGGAAGGCAGAGGTAGGAGGATCACTGTGAGTTTGAGGCCACCCTACCTCAAAAACCAAAAAGAAAGCTGGGTGTGGTGATAGACCTATTTAATCCCAGCACTCAAGAGGAAGGGAGAACTGCCCTGAATTTAAAGCCTGTCTGGGACTAAAGAGTGAATTCTAGGTCAGCCTGGACTACATAACACCCTACTTCGAACAAACAAAACAAACAACAAAAAAAAAACGTTAAAACATGTCACAACAAGCAAGGACAGACAAACCTCACCCCAGCAATTGCATGTGCAAGTAACGTCTTCCCACAGCCGGGTGGCCCGTGCAGGAGAACTCCCCGAGGGGGCACAACGCCGAGGCGCTGGTACACCTCTGGGTGACGCATGTGTATGAGCATCTTGCAGACCTCCTGGAAGGGAATAAGCATACAAAACGTCTTCTTCAACCCAAGACAGAAAGAATCTAAGCAGAGCCGGGCGTGGTGGCACACGCCTTTAACCCCAGCACTTGGGAGGTAGAGGTAGTTCAAGGGCGCTCTAAGACTACATAGTGAATTCCAGGTCAGCCTAGGCTAGAGAGAGATCCTACTTCGGGGACCAAAAAACAAAACAAAACAAAAAAATCAAAGCAGAATGCAATGTTTTATCCTTTGAAGCAGAAAAATTGAGTGGACAGAACACAGGCTTTAAGGCTTATACTTGATCTTGAATCCTGACTGTGACACTTCCTGGGTAGCTTCAACAATAACGCTTCTGTACTTGTATTTCTCAAGGTGTAAAATATCTACTTAAGGCTCACCGTGGTGGCACACGTCTTTAATCCCAGTACCTGGGAGGTAGAGGTAGGAGAATGACTGTGAGTTCAAGGCCACCCTGGGACTACACAGTGAATTCCAGACCAGCCTAGGCTAGAGTAAGACCCTACTTCAAACGACCCCCCCCCCCAAAAAAAGAAAGAAACAAAGAGGCAGTTTTTGTTTGTATAAGTGGTAAGTGATACATCCATTTCAAATAAAATTCTAAATTTGAACTAACTTTTAATGTTGCATCATTGCCTCCAACATCTTCAAACTTCACACTGGAGATGTGGAAATCCAGCCCTTTGGCTTTAGCTTGTAAACAACATAAGAATTGAAAAGATTAGTGATTCCATATAAATTCAAATTAAAGCACCATTAGATAAACATTTGCCAGTATTTATTTCTGCACATGGACAGTTCCCCAAGCAAAACAGCTTCGAATGGGGTGACACCTCTCTCCAAGCATGACCACTGCCACCACGAGAATGGGTCAGACCTTTCTTTTGCAGGACGGCTTCTATTTCTCCCTCCACATCCTGAAGATCTTCTTTCTTCCTTTTGTTTCCTTTGCCCTTTGACCTACGGTTCCTTTTTGTATCACTCTCCAGAAGAGATGATTCTTTTAAATCCTGGGAGAAAAGATAAGATTTTAAATATGCCCTACTTAAAGTTACAATGCCAAGAGACTATTTCTCAGGATGACATTATGCTGCTACAGCACTGCCAACCAGTGCCAAGCTCTGCAAAAGGGTGTGGTCTGCTGGAGAAGGCCTTCTGCCCAAGACTTTAAAGCACAACTTTTATCTTAACATTTGAAAGCTTTCTTTTCATATATATGTGTTTTTTACTTGTAATTTGCAAATAGAGGAAGATAGAGAGAGAGAAAACAGGCGTGCCAGGGCCTCCAGCCACTGCAAATGAACTGCAGGCGCGTGGACCACTCTGTGTGCATCTGGCTGTATGTGGGCACTGGAGAATCTGTTAGGTTTTTCAGGCAAACATGTTAGCTGCTGATAAATCTGTCTAGCCCCTTGAAAACTTTCTTCCCAGGCTCTACCAGTTAAAATTTAATCACACACTCCCAGAACACAAGGACACAATATTTACAAATATATTTTAGACTGCTATAATGTGTTCTTTATATGTGACTGATTTTTCTCACCTCTTTCTTAAACTGAACTCAATTTAGGGCATTAATATCACCTTTAAAAATTATTTTATTTACTTATTTTTAAGAGAAGTAGAGAAGCCGGGCATGGTGGCACATGCCTTTAATCCCAGCACCCAGGAGGCAGAGGTAGGAGGATCACAATGATTCGAGCCAACCTCAGACTACATAGTGAATTCCAGGTCAGCCTTGACTACAGTAAAACTCTACTTCAGAAAAAAAAAAAAAAAAAAAAGATAGGCAGAGACAGAGAGAGAACGGATGTGCCAAAACTTCCAGCCACTACAAATGACACATAATACAGCACTTTGTGCATCTGACTTATATGGGACCTCAGGAGTAAAACCCAGGTCCTTAGGTTTCGCAAGGGAGCACCTTAACTGCTAAGCCATCACTCCAGCCCTCACCTTTAACTTTTTATTATGTCTTCCCACAATTGGTGTTTCATCTAGTTGATGCTTATCTGATAATTAATGATTAATTACATTAACTATAACTACTGACAAACCATGAAAAAGAGGGCTGGAGAGATGGCTTAGCAGTTAAGGCACTTGTCTGCAAAGCCTAAAGATCTAGGTTCAAATCGCCAGTACACACATAAGCCAGATACACAAAGTGGTGCATATACCTGGAGTTTATATGCAGTGGCTAGAGGCCCTGGTCTGCCCATTCTCTCTCTCTTCCCTTTACCTGCCCCTCTCTCTCTCTCTCTTTCAAATAAATAAATGAGAAATATTAGAAGTCATAAAAAAGAATCTACAATTCAGCATAAATATTAGTTCAGGTTCCTATAAACCATAATAATGTTTTCTGTAGACAGAGGACTAAAGGAAAGTCACTGGGGAAAAGTTCATTAATAATGTGAAAGCCTGTAATAAGCTGAGTGTGGTGGTACACACCTTTAATCCCAGCACTTGGGAGGCAGAGGTAGGAGGACTGACATGAGTTCAAGGCCATCCTAAGACTACATAGTGAATTCTAGGTCGGCATGGGCTAAAGTGAGACCCTACCTCAAGAAAAGAAGAAGAAGAGAAAGGCTGTAATGTAATCCTAACACTTAGGAGGCAGAGGCAGAAAGACCAGGACTTAAAGGTCATTCCCCATTTACAGCAAGCTGGAAGCTAGCCTGGGCTACATGAGATCCTCTCTCAAAGAAGAGCAGCAAAAATAAATAAATAAATACATAAGTAAATAAATAGGACCAGGGGAGATAGTTCAGCAGTTAAAGACAAACCCTGACGATCCAGGTTCAATTCCCCAGCACCCATATAAAGCCAGATGCAACCATGTGTAATCCCAAGGCAGCTATAACAACAGGAGGCAAAGCCAAGAGATTCCAAAGCTCACCTTAAGGGCCAGCAAGAGACCCTATCTCAGAAGAGGTGGGGCACAGGCACCTCAAATTGTCCTCTGACTACCACACACATGCAGTGGCATCCCAGGACCCCTCCACAATTAATCAATTTATAAATTAACTTAAAAACAAAAGAAACAGGGCTGGAGAGATGGCTTAGTGGTTAAGCTCTTGCCTGTGAAGCCTAAGGACCCCCAGTTTGAGGCTCGATTCCCCAAGACCCATGTAAGCCAGATGCACAAGGTGGTGCGTGCATCTGGAGTTCATTTGCAGTGGCTGGAGGCCCTGGCGCGCCCATTCTCTCCCTGTCTAGCTGCCTCATTCTCTCTCTGTCCGTCTGTCACTCTCAAATAAATAAACAATAATAAAGCTGGGCGTGGTGGCGCACGCCTTTAATCCCAGCACTTGGGAGACAGAGGTAGGAGGGTTGCCATGAGTTCAAGGCCACCCTGAGACTCCATAGTGAATTCCAGGTCATCCTGGGCTTGAGTGAGACCCTGCCTCAAAACCCAAAATAATAATAATAATAAATAATAATATTAAAAAACAAAGAAACATGCAAGGGCTGAAGAAATGGCTTAGTGGTTAAGGCACTTGCTTGTGAAGCCTAAGGACCCAGGTTTGATTCCCCAGGTCCCAAGTAAGCCAGATGCCCAAAGGTGGCACATGCATCTGGAGCTCGTCTGCAAGAGCCAGAGGCTCTGGCATGCCCACAATCTCTCTCTCTCAATCTCTCTCTGTCTCTAATAAATAAATAAAATTTTAAAAAAAGAAACAAACAACCAACCAAAAATCAATTACCCAGTAAGTTAGGTGACTGCTCACCTCAGGCCTAGAATCAATGCAGCTGAGTGAGGGCCAAACCAGTTTTCAAGGTGTCTCTCTCAGGCACCTGTCACCGCCTTGAGGAGTACAACACACATGGAAATAACCCAACTGCTAAGAGGGATACCTCAGTGTGACAGATAAACGAACAGAGCAAGTAAAGACACAGGCACCGTTTGCAGAAAAGAGCATGGGGCTAGCGCGACAGTGACAGCGGTCGTACCACGTGACCAAATTCTTCATGTAAGTTCCTGTGCTTTCTCCAAAGTACAGCATCAGTCTGGTGTTGCATACAATGAACAAGATTGTAATGTACTCCAACTACATGGGGCTAAAAGCTCGTTATGGGAATACCTGTATCTCAGATACTGGCTTCCTGTTGGTACTTTTTTGACCTGACAGGTCCAAGAAAAATTCGTCTTTCTTTCCACTTGGGGTTTTGTCAACAAACCATCCTCCAGCAGGTTCTCGGGCAGGCGGCTTCAAAGGGGTGGAGCCTGCTTGAGTAGTCAGGCATGGCATTGAAGTGGTGCCTTCTCTCTGCTCCACCTCCAGGGCACTTGAAGCACAATCAGAATTTCCTTTCCGATATAAAGTGAGTAGGGAATTGTTCATGTGATTTGCTGACTGGAAAAAAACATGATTTTAATATGTTACTCAATAGGCATTCAAGAAAAGTTCCATTACAGACATTAATGCCTTCTAAACATTTTCCTTTCAACAATTTTTCTCACATTTACAGGCAGAATTTATAGTTCACACTAAGATGACTCACAAACAAACTCATATTATTCAAAAAGTTCTATTGCCGGACGTGGTGGTGCACATCTTTGATCCTAGCACTCAGGAGGCAGAGTTAGGAGGATCCCCATGAGTTCAAAGTCACCCTAAGACTACATAGTGAATTCCAGGTCAGCCTGGGCTAGAGTGAAACCCTACTTTGAAAAACAAAAACAAAAACAAAAAACAAAGTTCCATCACTCCAGTTAATAGAAGGCCAATTCATATTTGGTTAGATAAAATTAAGAGACAACCATGAAAATGAGAGCTGGGCTGGGTGTGGTGGCACATGCCTTTAATCCCAGTACTCAGGAAGCAAAGGTTGTGAGTTCAAAAAAAAAAAAAAAAAAGGTAGGGAAGGAATTACCATGGGATATTGTTTACAGTTACGGAAGTTGTCAATTAAAAAAATTAAAATTAGGGCTGGAGAGATGGCTTAGCCTTTAAGCACTTGCTTGTGAAGCCTAAGGACCCGGGTTCAAGGCTCTATTCCCCAGGAACCACATCAGCCAGATGCACAAGGGTACACACACATCTGGAGTTCATTTCCAGTGGCTGGATGCCCTGGCGCGCGCGCTCTCTCTCTCTCTCTCTCTCTCTCTCTCTCTCTCTCTCTCTCTCTCTGCCTCTTTCTCTCTCTGTCACTTTTAAATAAGTAAATAAAAACAAAATATTTTTTTAAAATAAAAATTAAATTAAAAAAGGATCATAGTATTAAGAAGTAAAGAAATCAAAGTAGACTCATAAAATGCAGCTTACCTGCTGATCTGGGTAATCTTCCACACTGGAATCATCAGAAGAGCTTCCAATATACCTCAATTAAAAAAGAAAGAAAATGTTTAGAAGAGTCTCTCTTATGTCCTAAAAAATTACTACCTTAAACAAGTAAATATACCCAGGCAAAATATTGTGGTAGTTAAGAGTCCATGTTTTGGGATCAGAGAAACTGTTATGAAAACAAAAAAATGAGCTTAGTCAGGAATGGTAACACATGCCCTTAACCTATTACTGGTGGCAGAGGTGTGAGGATCAATTGAGTTCAATTCCAAGGCCAGCCTGGGACTGCAGTGGATCAGTCTGGGCTAGAGACCCGACCTCGAAACAAACAAACAAACAAAAATTGTACATGGTGGTGCACACCTTTTCCTCCCACTTGAGAGGCAGAGGTAGGAGGATCGAAAAACAAAACAGATAAATAAAAACATCTAGCTTAATTATTTGGAACTCCATACCTGATGTGTCATAACATTTTGTTTGGGCTTTTTGTTTTTTTGAGGTGGGGTCTCTTTCTACCCCAGGCTGACCTGGAATAAATCTGCAGACCAGTGACACTCGGAGCTCAGCATTCCTAGTGCTGGGTTTTAAAAGCATGCACCACCACACCCAGTTTTATTTTGTACACAGTTTCAATATGTTGTCCTAGCTAGCCTGGAACTGGCTAAGTAGCCTAGGCACGTTTTAAACTTTCAACAGTCCTTTTGTCTTTGTACCCCAAGAACTGGGATCTCATAGGAATTATTTACTTATTTAGTTATTATTATTTGGTTTTGGGGTTCTTTGATGTTCTTTTTTCTTATTGACAACTTCCATGATTGTAAACAATATCCCATGGTAATTCCCTCCCTCCCCCCACTTTCTCCTTTGAAACTCCATTCTCCATCATATCCCCTCCCCGTCTCAATCAGTCTCTTTTTTATTTTGATGTCATGATCTTTTCTTCCTATTATGATGGTCTTGTGTAGGTAGTGTCAGGCACTGTGAGGTCATGGATATCCAGGCCATTTTGCGTCTGGAGGAGCACATTGTAAGGAGTCCTACCCTTCCTTTGGCTCTTACATTCTTTCCACCACCTCTTCTACAATGGACCCTGAGCCTTGTAAGGTTTTTTGCATTTTTTTAATATTTATTTATCTTTATTGGAAAGTGACAGAGAAACGAGGCGGCAGACATAGAAAGAGAGAGAGAGAGAGAGAGAGAGAGAATGGGCGCACCACGGCCTCCAGCCACTGGAAACAAACTCCAGATGCATGTGCCACCTTGTACATCTGGCTTACATGGGTCCTATGGAGTTGAACCTGGGTCCTTTGGCTTAGCACTTAAGGTGCTTGCCTGAAAAGCCTAACAATCTAAGTTCAATTCCCCAGTGTCCACATAAAACCAAATGCACAAGGTGGAACATGCATCTGGAATTCACTTAGAGCAACTGGAGACCCTGACACACAGATTCTCTCTGTCGCTATCTCTCTGTTTGCAAATAAATAAATAAAACTTTTAAAAAATTAGCTATTTTATGCATACCTTTAACCCACCACTCAGGAGGAAAAGATAAGAGGATCACTGTGAACTTGAGACCAACCTAGTATTATAGAGTGAATTCCAGGTGAGCCTGGGATAGAGTAAATCCCTACCTTAAAAACAAACAAAAAGGGCTGGAAAGATAGCTTAGCAATTAAAGCACTTGCCAGTAAAACCTAAGAACCCACGTTTTCATTCTCCAGTACCCATATAAACCAGATGCATAAGGTGGTGCATATAGCTGGAGTTTGTTTGCAGTGGCTAGAGTCTCTGGCATACCCATCCTCTTTCTCTCTCTCTCTCTCTCTCTCAAATAAATAAAATATTTGGCCATGTGAGGTGGCATATGCCTTTAATCCCGGCACTTGGGAGACAGAGGTAAGAGGATCCCAGTGAGTTCAAGGCTACCCTGAGACTGCATAGTGAAGTCCAGGTCAGCCCAGACTATGAGAAATGCTACCTCGAAAAACCAAAACAGAAAAAAACAAACAAAAAGCACTTGCCTACAAAGCCTAAGGACCTAGGTTCAATTCCCCAGTACCCACATAAGCCAGATGCACAAGGTGGCTAGAGGCCCTGATGTGCCCATCCTCTCTCTCCCTTCTTTTTCTCTCTCAAATAAATATATATTTTAAAAGATAAACTCAGAAAAAGAGAGCAAGCAAGTGGTTTTAACCAGAGTAACCCTCTCACTTTCCTCACCCTCCCCCCAGTGTGATTTAAACAACAAAATTGGCACATTTTAATATATCTGCATTATGTTAGAGGGAAAAAAACAGAAATAGGGGCTAGGGAGATGGCTCAGCAGCTAAGGTGCTTAGCTGCAAAGCCTAATGAACCAAGTTTGATTCTCCAGTGCCCACATCATGCCAGACGCACATAGCACATGCATCTGGAGTCTGTGTGCAGTGGCATAAGGGCCTGTTGCACTCACTCTCTCTCTAAGTGTTTGCAAATTAATTAATTAAAAAAAAAAAGATGAGATAACTTTGTGAGAAACAAAACAAAACAAACATTTTAATACCATAAAGGGATTATAAAAAACATCTATAACCAGGAGCTAAGGAAATACTAACAGAGGCATCTGAGAAAGCCTAAGAAAGGCAGTTACACCTCAACTGACTTCTGAAGACTAAGTGGGACTTGTGAGAGGGAAATGAACATTTAAAGATACTGAAAACCACAAAGGGAAAAAAAAAGTATATCTTTAAGGAGAAGAAAGCATTCATTATGTCTACAGGAAAGAGTGGGGAGGTTTAAGGTAAGGATAATGTGTAGATATAAATGCACTACTGGCAAGAAACAGCCACTACAAGTTTGACAAATGTGAACATGACACTTTAAGGAAAAAACCATACAGGGGGCTGGAGAGATGGCTCAGTGGTTAAGGTGCTTGCCTGCAGAACCTAAAAACCTGAGTTTGATTTCCTGGTACCTAAATAAGCCAGATTCACAAGTAGTGCATATATCTGGAGTTCATTTGCAATGGTTGGAGGTCCTGGCATGCTTATTCTCTCAGTCTGTCTCTCTCTGCTTACAAATAATAAAGAAAAATATTTTTAAAAGCCAAGTGTGGTGGCACACACCTTTAATCCCAGCACTTGGGAGACAGAGGTAGGAAGATTGCCCTGAGTTTAAGGCCACCCTGGAAATACTGTGAATTCCAAGTCAGCCTTAGCTGGAGTGAGACCCTACCTCAAAAAAAAAAAAAAAAAAAAGCTGTAATACTTACTCATTTTCCTCTTCATTCTGTTTCGTTCTTTTTGCCAGATGTTCATCTTCTAATTCTGTTAGATTCTCAAGTTCTTTCTCTCTACTAATTATGCTAAATACTGAGAGGGAGAAAAACGTCATGAGCTAAAATAAATAGTTTTTTTTAATAACTGGTAACAACTCAGTTTGAATATTAAAAGATTTACCTTTTTCTACCTGAATCCTAAAAGCATTTCTTTTTCTTCGACCATAATCTATACTGGAAAAAAAAACAACACAAGAATTTTAGGAGGGGCCTGGTGATACAGGCAATAAAGCCCGAAAGCACTCTAGATAGTCTGACTGAGGCAGCTACCAGTCTTCTATAATAGGGATCCAGAGGCTGACTGAAGGAGGAGGACTCTGGCTCTAATAACTGCTCTACAAGAAAGCCAACCCTGGCCAGGCAGGATGGCACACACCCTTAATCCCAGCACCCAGGAGGCAGAGGTAGGACGATTGCCGTGAGTTCAAGGCCACCTGGGACAACATAGTGAATTCCAGGTCAGCCTGGACTAGAGTGATACCCTACCTCAAAAAACCAAACCAACCAAAAAAGAAAAAAAAAAAAGAAAGAAAAAAAAGAACCTGGAAAGGATTATACTAAGTGAGGTAACCCAGGCCCAGAAAGCCAAGCGCCACATGTTCTCTCTCATATGTGGATGCTAGCTACAGATGATTGGGCTTCTGCATGAAGATGAAAATACTTAGTAGCAGAGGCCAGTAAGTTAAAAAGGAGACATAAAGGGAAGAGAAAGGAAGGGAGGAGGATACTTAATAGGTTGATATTGTATATATGTAAGTACAATGATTGAGATGGGGAGGTAATATGATGGAGAATGGAATTTCAAAGGGGCAAGTGTGGGGGGAAGAGGGAGGGAATTTCCATGGGATATATTTTTTTATAATCATGGAAAATGCTAATAAAAATTAAAAAAAAAAGAAAAACAAAAACAAAAACAAAAACAAAAAAAGAAAGCCAACCTGGAAGGAGGGCTCCTGGGACCCACTACCAGGGTGGACAGCCAGAACATTTCAAGAACAACTGTCCACGGTGGAGACCTTCACCTGGGCCCTATCATCTATGCCAAGCCAACCACTGAAAAGCCAGCTGTCCCTGAAGGCAGAGACCTCCAAGGCCACAGGCTACCCTACAAGTGGTCTAAATGGACTGAAAGGGCCCAGTGCTCTCCCTCTGGCTTCACCACTCATCACCTCCCAGGAGCCCCGGGAGTCCCAACAATGGAGGGAGACCCCGCTGTCTCCTCCCAGCCACTAGAGCCTCCGGGTCAGTCTTCACCTCCAGCCCCATCAAGAAAACAAATGACAATAAATGTTGGCAAGAATGTGGTAAAAGGGAAACCTTTCTGCACTGTTGGGAATGTAATCTGGCACAACCATTGTGGAAATGAGTGTGGAAGCTCTTAAGACAGCTAAAAATAGATTTCCCATATGATCCAGCTATAGCACTCCTAGGCATATATCCTAATGACTCTTCTCTCTACCTTAAGAGATACTTACACAACCATGTTTATTGCTGCTCTATTCACTATAGCTAGGAAATGGAACCAGCCTAAATGGCCATCCACAGATGAATGGATAATAAAAGATTTGATACATCTACACAATGGAGTTCTATTCAGCAGTAAAGAAAAATGAAGTTATGAAATTTGCAGGGAAATGGATGGCTCTGGAAAGGATTATACTAAGTAAGGTAACCCAGGCCCAGAAAGCCAAACATCACATGTTCTCACTTATATGAGGATCCTAGCTACAAATATATAGACTTGTGTGTGGTCTGGAATCAAAAATCAGTAGCAGGGCTGGAGAGATGGCTTAGCGGTTAAGCGCTTGCCTGTGAAGCCTAAGGACCCCGGTTCGAGGCTCGGTTCCCCAGGTCCCACGTTAGCCAGATGCACAAGGGGGCGCACGCATCTGGAGTTCATTGCCCATTCTCTCTCTCTCCCTCTGTCTTTCTGTGTCTGTCACTCTCAAATAAATAAATTTAAAAAAAAAATCAGTAGCAGCCGCCCTGAGCGCCGAGGGCAAGGCGGTGCAGACCGCCATCCTGGGGGCACCATGAACGTGGTGTCGGCCTGCGTGCTCCTGACCCAGCGCCTCAGGGATCTGGAGCAGCACCCCAAGGGGAGCGCCAAGATGTCGGACCACAGGGAGAGGCTGAGGAACTCACCATGTCTGAAGGCTGCACCCTGCTATCTCAGGCTTTAAGGGAGAGGTCTTCGCCCAGGACTTTACCGCCAGTGAACTCCAATTATGTGAATTAGCGCCCCGTCCCCGGGACACCCCCCCACACCTGCACCCAATACTCTTTCTTCCAACCCAGGCTACAAAGCCACTTACTCTCTACCCCTCTCCATTTATACCAAAGAAATCATAGGTGAACCCCCAGCCCCATCCCACACCCTATGTGAAATGCTCATGAGGAATCTTCCAGAAGGCAGGGCCATGCACACAACTTACACATGCATGGGGAGGGCCCAGGTGTCCCCTCTGTAGGGATTGGGAGATGGAAGATGGGTAGTCTGCTGGCTGTGGGACCACCCCTGCACCCCCTATCCCTCAACTCAATTTTAGTACCAATTGGGCAGGAGGAAGGTCATGGATTCATTTCTTCTTTTTTAATTAAAAGAAAGGTTACCTTAGTTTTCACTCTTTAGACATGGATGTAGCTACCTTTTTTTTTTTTTTTTTTTTTTTTTTTTGTATGTCATTTTTGTTGAATTAGGAGTATACTTGGTGTGGAAAGAGTATGACTTGGCCACATGATTTGCAAGTGGGGGGGGGGGAGCGACTGTGAGCATGTGTTTTATTTTTTAATTTACACTATAGAGTGATTTTTTTCCCCAATGTCAAGTTTTTACCCTGGATGTACTGGAGTATTTATTTCATATATTAAATTGTTATGTTTCTCATAAAAAAAAAAAATCAGTAGCAGAGGCCCATAAGCTACAAAAAGGCTATAAGGGAGGGAGGAGAGGGAAGGTCTTAAGAGGATGGTGTTGTATATATGTAAGTAGAAGAACAGATTACAGGGAGGGGAAAGGCCTAGGCAAGGTCAGGGGAAGAGACTGTATAAAAGAAAGATGGGGGAGAGAGGGTCAATCAAAATTCAAGATATTCTGAATAAGACATATGAAAATCTACTTTCTTAAATATTGGCGCATCCCGAAGCCACAGATTGTTACTAGAAAATTTTCAGTGCCTGGGATGGGATACTTTCCAGTGAGTTGTTGGCCAGCGAGGTGCCTGTTGCCTCCAAAACATTATAGGCTATTGCCAAGTCCCTTGGTTCCCCTGAGAAAGATATGGTAAGACCCTATTGCTGAAGACTTCACATGCCTGAGTGGCAGAGTCACTGAGAAATCAAGCTGGTGCTGAGCAGACAACATTCTCCCTGTAGCCCACCCAACTGAAAGCTGGAAAAAGCTGCACTATATGCAGTCTCAGGGAGACAGAAGTCATCAGCAGTGAAAACAATGGACACTGGAAACCTCAAGTTTGGCCAGACAGGCCAAGTGACTGAATAAGTACAGTAGGGGCATGTCTGCTCTGGGGAAAACCAAATGCTCTCTAATTGGACTGAAGGCCCACTCTGTGGGAAGGAATATGTTCCTGGTACTGAAACCCTAATCAAAAGGCTATGGCAGGGGAAGTCATGAGCCTTAGGGGTAGAAAACCTGCTCTTGTCTGGATAAATGCATATATTACTCTCACCAAATTGTTCTGTAAGCACTACAATTAATGTTCATATTCATATATTAATGCTACTCTCATTTCTGGCTAGATAAGCTTCATTTTTCAGATGGCAATGACCACTGGGATGAACCAAAAGGCAACATAGTGCTGAAAAGAAGGGACAGAGGAGTGTCCAGCACTGAAGCATCTCACACCCTCCAAGGCTCAGGGTCCACTGTGGAAGAGGTGGCAGAAAGAATGTAAGAGCCAAAGGAAGCCCGGAGAGAATTTGGCCTCGATATCCAAGACCTCACAGTGTCTAGCAATATCCACACAAGACCCTCATAATAGGAAAAAAAGGTGACAACATCAAATTAAGAGACTAATGGAGAGAGGGAGGGAATATGATGGAGAGCAGAGTTATGAAGGGGAAAGTGGGAGAGGGAGGGAAATACCATGGTTTGTTGTCTGTAAGTATAGAATTCGTCAATAAGCTTTTTTTAAAAATAAATAAATGGGACTAGGGCTGGAGAGATGGCTTAGCAGCTGAGGCACTTGACTGTGAAGCCTAAAGACCCAGGTTCAATTCCCAAGAACCCACGTAAGCCAGATGTACATGGTGGCACATGTGTCTGGAGTTTGTTTGCAGTGGCTAGAGGCCCTGGCATGCCCATTCTCTCTCTAATAAAGAAAATAAAAATAAAATATATTAAAAAAAACTACAGCCAGGCATGGTGGCACATGCCTTTAATCCCAGCACTTGGGAGGCAGAGGTAGGCAGATGGCTGAGTTCAAGGCCACCCTGAGACTACATAGTGAATTCCAGATCAGCCTGGACTAGAGTGAGACCCTACCTCAAACAAACAAACAAAAAAAAAAGTACTAGTTTGGCCAGGTGTTGTGGTACACGCCTTTAATCCCAGCACTCAGGAGGCAGAAGTAGGAAGATCATCTACTTAGAGTGAGACCCTTCCTTGAAAAACAAAAATAAAACAACCAATCAAAAACAAATAGTACTAGCTTGTACTGAAAGGAATAAAATGAAGACTATTAGACAACTGGGATCTTATACAACAGGGACAAAAGGACTATGAGGTACCGGAAGAGAAAAGCAGCCACTTTTCCTAGTGAAAAGTACAGCTCACCACATCTAAGATGCCACTTACTGTTTGTGTGACTGAATTGACTTTCAGACTTAGGGACTCGTAGGCTAATGCCTGCAGTCGCTGACCTGACTGGAAATGGCAGCAGGTGACATACTTCAAGGTGAAGGGGGATTGGAACCGAAACGAAAAGCAGCACGAGTCTGGGGCACGGCCCTCTTACCTGTACATTCTCTGCAGGTCGGATGCTAAGATGCCCGTGTCCACATACTTGCCACATCTGTTACTGGAGAGGTACTAAAACAGAAACAGAACAAAGAGAAACACTCAATATTTTTTGTTTGTTTGTTTTGTTTTATTTTTTGAGGTAGGGTCTCACTCTAGCCCAGGCTGACCTGGAATTTACTACTGTAGTTTCAGTGTGACCTTGAACTCATGACGACCCACCAACCTCTGCCTGCATGCCCAGCTAACTCAATACTTCTTACTTAGTGATTTTATTCAGCAAGCAAGAGACTGTGTTATTGCAAAATATTATTCTTCAATGCAAACACTTCAAAAATAAAGTATACCACAGCCGGGTATGGTGGAGCATGCCTTAAATCCCAACTCTCTTGAGGTAGAGGTAGGAGGAGTGCTATAAGTTTGAAGCCACCCTGAGACTACATAGTGAATCTCAGGCCAGCCTGGGCTAGAGTGAGACTATACCATGGGGGAAAAAAAAATAAGGGTGCATAGGTTTGATTCTCCAGGACCCACATGTACAAGGGAGCACATGCATCCGAAGTTTGTTTGCAGTGGCAGAAGGCCCTGGCGCATCCATTTTTTCTCATTCTCTCTCCCCCTCTGGCAAATAAATAAATAAAAATAAATAAAATATTTAAAAATAGGGGTACAAAGATAACTCAGCAGTTAAGGTACATGCCTGCAAAGCCTAAGGACCCACATTTGATTCCCCAGCACCCACATTAAAGCCACATGCACAATGGCACATGCATCTGGAGTTTGTTTACAGTGGCCCTGATATGCCCATTCTCTGTCTCTTTTCTTTTTGTTGTTGTTTTTTTTCAACGTAGGGTTTCACTCTAGTCCAGGCAGACCTGGAATTCACTATGTAGTCTCAGGGTGGCCTCGAACCTGGCTCTGTCTCTCTTCTTCCAAATAAATAAATAAATAAATTCAGCCAGGCATGGTGGCACATATCTTTAATCCCAGCACTTGGGAGGCAGAGGTAGGAGGATCACCATATGTTGTAGCCCATCCTGAGACTAAATAGTAAACTCCAGGACAGCCTGGACTAGAGCATGACCCTACCTTGAAATAAATAAATAAATAAATAAAGTATACCATAAAACATAAACTAAAAAAATAACCAAAGCCTCAAGTCTACACTGGTGCAGTAACATAATTAGCCACTATGACAACCTATGATTAGAATAACTTCAAGGCAATCAGTGAAAACTTAACTACAAAAATAGACACGGGGACTTCCGGTTAAGATGGCGGCTTAGGAACCACACCAAAGCAGCCTAGGGGAGAAAGAGCCAAAGAAAACCCAGCAAAATACACATTTTTACTAAAAAGTGAGGTGTATAAGAAACTAAAACGGCAGCAGAGAAGTAGGAGAGATCAGCACATCCAGAGCCACACAGGCAGGCCTAAGAGGCTCCAGCAGCGGCAGCAGCAGCTCCAGCAGTGGTGGTGCCAGGTCTGTGGGGCCACAGCTGCCAGGCTCGGTTTGCCCCACAGGAAAAGCCAGTTATAGCTCCAGAAAACAGAACAGCGGTCCAGCGGTCCAGCCAGCCTACTTGACCCCACAGGGCATCAAAGAGGGATGCAAGCAGAGCGCAGCATAACTGAGACCAAAATCATCCAAAAAGGTAACTGGGCTTGCACCAGGGAAGGGTCTCACTTGGTTGCACGCTGACTTGGATCCCTCAACAGACCAGAAATCTTAACCTCTATGTTGATAGAGGATCTGGCTGTTATAACACCTATTCTTGCATAAATACTCTGTGCTGTTTTTCATTGAATGTGTACATTGTTTAGTTAAATTGTAGAATCTATCTGGATTTTGTTCCACTCAGCCTACTTGAATACTCCCATAGCAGGCAAACCCAACCCCTAGGAACACCTTTGTAGATCCTCTCAGAGTCTTAAGAGCCACACTTAACACCTTAAGCTCCTACCCTGAAGATATATAACATCAGATCAATTGATACAGCTAAGAATACCCAGCTAGCTAGAAAATCCAAGCATTAACTTCATCCAAGATGCAAAAATAACTACACTATAACACAAGAAACACTAAAAATCAAGACAATATAAATCCACCAAAAAGTATTAATGCAGCATCAGAAATGACCTTCAGTGAGAATGAGTTAGAGGAAATGCCTGAGAAAGATTTCAAAAGAATGATTGTAAATATGTTCAAAGAAGTCAAAGAAGAAATCAAAGGAATGAAAGAGGAAATCAAAGGAATCAAAGAAGACACAGGACACCAATTTAATAAAACAGAGGTCAATACAAGACATAAATAAGGAACTAGACATAGTAAAGAAAAACCAGTCAGAATTACTAGCAATGAAGAACACAGTTAATGAAATAAAAAATTGTAGAAAATCTCACCAGCAGAATGGATGAAGGAGAGGACAGAATATCTAAGCTAGAAAACCAGGTGGCAGATCTAATACAATCCAACAAAGAAAAGACAAACTAATAGAAAAGTATGAAAGGGAATTTCAAGATATTCGAGACACTATGAAAAGATCAAACATAAAAATTTAGGGCATAGCCTGATATTCGATAAAAATGCCAAAAATATTCATTGGAGAAAAGACAGTCTCTTCAGCAAATGGTGTTGGGAAAACTGGGTATGTATCTATAGAAGGATGAAAATAGATTCTTCTGTCTCTCCATGCACAAGAATTAAGTCCAAATAGATTAAAGACCTTAACATCAGACCAGAAACTCTAAAACTGCTAGACAAAAAAGCAGGGGAAACCCTTCAACATATTGGTCTTGGCAAAGACTTTCTGAATAAAACCCCAATTGCTCAGGCAATATAACCACATATTAACCACTGGGACCTCATGAAATTACAAAGATTTTATACTACAAAGGACACTGTGAATAAAACAAAGAGGCAACTTGCAGAATGGGAAAAAATCTTCACCAGCTATTCATCTGATAGAGGATTAATATCTAGGATATACAAAGAACTCAAAAAGTTAAATAATAAGGAATCAAACAAGCCAATCAAAAAATGGGCTATGAGGGGGCTGGAGAGATGGCTTGGCGGTTAAGCGCTTGCCTATGAAGCCTAAGGACCCCGGTTCGAGGCTCGGTTCCCCAGGTCCCACGCTAGCCAGATGCACAAGGGGGCGCACGTACCTGGAGTTCGTTTGCAGAGGCTGGAAGCCCTTTCGCGCCCATTCCCTCTCCCTCTATCTGTCTTTCTCTCTGTGTCTGTCGCTCTCAAATAAATAAATTTTTAAAAAAAATTTTTTTAAAAATGGGCTATGAAATGTATATACTATGCTTATCAAACTGCCCAATAAGCACTTCTGTTAATGTTCACACCTTATATTAATGCTACTCTCACTTTTGATTGAGAATCTTCTCTTTTCCGATGGCAGTGACCTTGGAACGACTCAGAAGATATCATGGAAGGAGACATAAAGGGAAGAGAAAGGAAGGGAGGAGGGTACTTAATAGGTTGATATTGTATATATGTAAGTACAATGATTGAGATGGGGAAATAATATGATGGAGAATGGAATTGCAAAGGGGAAAGTGGGGGGAGAGGGAATTACCATGGGATTTTTTTTATAATTATGGAAAATGCTAATAAAAATTTTAAAAAAAGATATCATGGTGATGGAAAGAAATGACCGCAGTACTCAGTACTGCAATATCTGTATCACACCTTCCAAGGCTCAGGGTCTAATGCAGAAGAGGCGGTGAAAAGAAAGAGCCAAAGGAAGGGCAGGACTCCATACAACATGCTCCCTCCAGACACAAAATGGCCTGGATATCCATGGCCTCACAGTGCCTGATACTACCTACACAAGACCATCATAAGAGGAGGAAAGATCAAGACATAAGTAAAAGAGCGACTGACGGAGATGGAGAGGGGGTAGGGTGGACAGTGGAGTTTCAAAGGGGTAAGTGGGGGGAGGGTGGGTATCACCACGGGTTATTTTTTATAATCATGGAAGTTGTTAATAAAAAATTAAAATTTTTTTTAAAAAATGGGCTATGAAAAGGGAAAGCGTGGGGGGAGGGAGGGAATTAACATGGGATATTTTTTTATAATCATGGAAAATGCTAATAAAAATTTTTTAAAAATGGGAGCTAAATAGAGAGTTCTCAAGGGAAAAAATACTGATGGCCTATAAGGATCTAAAAAAAAGTTCTACATCACTAGTCATCAGGGAAATGCAGATTAAAACTACATCGAGATTCCATCTCACTCCTGTCAGATTGGCTACCATCAAGAAAACAAATGATCATAAATGCTGGCGGGGATGTGGAAAAAGAGGAACCCTTCTACACTGTTGGTGGGAATGCAACCTGGTCCAGCCATTGTGGAAATCAGTGTGGAGGTTCCTAAAACAGCTAAAGATTGATCTACCATATGACCCAGCTATAGCACTCCTAGGCATCCTAAGAACTCATCTCATTTCCTTAGAAGTACATGCTCAACCATGTTTATTGCTGCTCAATTTATAACAGCTGGGAAATGGAACCAGCCTAGATGTCCCTCAATTGATGAGTGGATAATGAAGATGTGGTACATTTATACAATGGAGTTCTACTCAGCGGTAAAGAAAAATGGAGTTATGAAATTTGCAGAAAAATGGAGGGATCTGGAAAGGATTATACTAAGTGAGGTAACCCAGGCCCAGAAAGCCAAGTGTCACATGCTCTCCATCATATGTGGATCCTAGCTACAGATGATTGGGCTTCTGTGTGAGAAGGAAAAAACTCAGTAGCAGAGGCCAATAAGCTAAAAAAGAGATACAAAGGGAAAAGAAAGGAAGGAAGGAGGGTACTTAATAGGTTGGTATTGTACATATGTAAGTAGAAGAATAGATTAACGGGGAGTGAAAAGGACCAAAATGAGATCAGGGTAGGAGATTGAATAAAGGAAAGGTGGAGGGAGGGCTAATCAAAACCTAAGAGGATATAAATAAATCATATGGAATCTTCTGGTTTTGGACCATGGAACACTCAGGAGCCGTACAGCATTGCTAGAAATTTTTCAGGGCCAGGGATGGGATACCTTCCAGTGAGTTGTTGGCCAGGGAGGTCCCTGAGGCCCCCAAAACATTATAGGCCATTGCCGAGGCCCTTGGTTTCCCACCAAGAATCGATGGTAAGACCCTATAGCTGAAGACTCCACATACTTGGGCTGCAAGGCCACTGAGAAATCCTGCTGGAACTGAGCTGATAACCTCCTCCATGTAGACCAGCTGACAGAAAGCTGGAAGAAGCCATTCTACATGCAGTTCAATGGGAGAAAGAGATACCACCAGTAGAGATACTCAACAGTGGACACTGCAAGCCTTATATTTTGCCAGCCAGGCCAAATGAGCCAATGGGTGCAATAGTGGCACGTCTGCCATGGTGGAAACCAACTGCCCTCCAATTGGACCGGAGGCCCGCTCCATGGGAGGGAATACATCTCTGATACTGAAAACTTAAAACAGGAGTAGTCATAAGCCCTAGGGGTGTAACATCTGCTGATGTCTGGATAAGTGTATATACTATGCTTATCAAACTGCCCAATAAGCACTTCTCTTAATATTTATACCCTTATATTAAAGCTACTCTCACTTTGAGCAGAGAATCTTCTCTTTTCAGATGGCAGTGACCTTGGAACAACTCAGAAGGTATCATGGTGCTGGAAAGAAGTGACTAGAGTACCGAGTAACATCTCGATCACACCTTCCAAGGCTCAGGGTCTAATGCAGAAGAGGTGGTAGAAAGAATGTAAGAGCCAAATGAAGGGTAGGACTCCTTACAACGTGCTCCCTCCAGACATAAAATGGCCTCGATTTCCATGACCTCATGGTGCCTGACACTACCTACACAAGATCATCATAAGAGGAGAGAAAGATTATGACATCAAAATAAAAGAGACTTACTGAGATGGGGAGGGGATATGATGGAGAATGGAATTTCAAAGGGGAAAGGGGGGGGAGGGAGGGTATTACCATGGGATATTTTTTATAATCATGGAAAATGTTAATAAAAATTGAGAGTAAAAAAAGGCCAGTCTGGGGCTGGAGAGATGGCTTAGTGATTAAGTGCTTGCCTGTGAAGCCTAAGGACCCTGGTTCAAGGCTCAATTCCCCAGGACCCACATTAGCCAGATGCACAAGGGACTGCACGCGTATGGAATTTGTCTGCAGTGGCTGGAGGCCCTGGCACGCCCATTCTCTCCCTCTCTCTCTCTTTCTCTCTCTCTGTTGCACTAAAATAAATAAATAAAATTAAAAAAAATAGACACACACATATATTTAACTACTATATCTTCTGTTCCAAAACATACCAGAATATAGCAGCAACACTGTGATATTTAACATTTGTCAAACACTGCAGAATTATTAGCTTAAGTTCAGTTATAATATTAAACTATTCTTTTCCCCTTTAAGATTGCTGTTGCCTAGGCTTGTCTTGAACTATAGCACTTGCCTAGCATATGCAACCCCGGGTTCCACCGCCAGCACCAAAATAATGATGATGATAAATAATAATAAAATCCAGGCATGGCCAGGAAACAGAGGAAGGAGGATGGCCATGAGTTCAAGACCTCCCTGAAACTAAATAGTGAACACCAGGTCAACCTAGGCTAGAGTAACACCTTACCTCAAAAAAAAAAAAAAAAAAGAGGTCAAATAAAAATAAAAGAAATAAAAAATGATAAGTTTTTTTTTACTCCAGATGTATCAGAAACCATTCTAACATTTTTTATAAAGTATCTTTTTTGAACAATTCTTATTTTTATTTATTTATTTGAGAGCAACAGACAGAGAAAGAGGCAGAGAGAGAGAGACAGAGAGAGAGAGAGAATGGGTGCACCAGGGCCTCCAGTCAATGCAAACGAACTCCAGATGCATATGCCCCCTTGTGCATCTGTCTAACATGGGTCCTGGGGAATTGAGCTTCGAATGGGGGGTCCTTAGGCTTCACAGGCAAGCACTTAACCACTAAGCCATTTCTCCAGCCCCACTCTAACATTCTGACTAGTGCTCTGATAAGCTTTAATTTTCCCTTTAATATGATCATGCTGGCTGCTCTGCAGAGGAGATGTAAAGTAGGACCACAGAGCTCAGATGACTAATGCAATAGTAACAGGGTGATAGTTTGGGCTAGAATGGAGGGAGGGAGAGATGGTGCCTGCATTTGAAAGGTTTTTTCTTTGGTTTTTTTTTTTTTTTCTTTTTTGGAGGTAGGGTCTCACTCTAGCCCAGGGTTAGATCACACCTGGCTGGATTGTTTTTTGAAAAAGTGTCTCTGTATGTAGTCTTACCTGGCCTCCAAATGTCAATCTTCCCATCTAAGATTCTGAAGCGCTGCAATTAGACACCAGCACACCCCACCTGGATTTTGAATATTTGGAAGGTAAAACCAACCATGTAAAGGACTGCATATAAGAAATGAAAGAGCTGGGCGTGGTGGTGTACACCTTTAATCCCAGCACTTGGGAGGCAGAGGTAGCCATGTGTTCAAGACCAGCCTGAAACTACATAGTGAGTTCCAGGTCAGCCTGAGCTAGACTAAAACCCTACCTTGGGGTAAAAAAAAAAAGACAAAAAGTAAAAGAAAGGGTTTATGATCTTGACAACTACACAGATGGTGGTGTCATTTCCTGAGATAAAAGACAGTAAGAAAATGCAGAAAAACAAATCAAACACTGCATTTGTACTCATCAGACTTGAGACAGATTTCAGACAGATACTGATGATAAGACATCAATTAGGCAGCTTTAGGAGGGAGGGAATTACCATGGGATATTGCTTACAATTATGGTAGTTGTCAATAAAGAGTGTATGTGTGTGAGTGTGTATGAATATATAAAATAAAAAATTAGGCAGCTTTATACCAGTCTGGAATTCAACATGAAACCCTGAACTGGAGATCTAAATCTAGGTGTCATGAATCTAGGCAGGATGAGATCCCCTGAGAATTATGAACAGGTATGGAAGTAGAATGAGGCAAACAAGCCAGAGAGGCTCAGAGCACTTCTGAATCCACAGCACTGGCTGCATTAAGACTAGCAAAGGCCGGGCATGGTAGTGCACACCTTTAATCCCAGCACTTGAGGGGCAGATGTAGGAGAATCACTGTGTTGCCATGAGTTTGAGGACAGCCAGAGACTACACAGTGAATTTCAGGTCAGCCTGGGCTACAGTGAGACTCTACCTCAAAACACCAAAAAAAAAAAGAAAGAAAGAAAGTAAATGAAGCCATGTTGGGTGGGAGGATCACAGTGAGTTCAAGGCCATAGTTAAGTTCCAGGTCAATCTGGGCTAGAGGGGGACCCTACCTCTGGAAAAAAATAAAAAGAAAATTTAGAAAATATCTTTCATGGCTCAGTGGTTGAGGCACTTGCCTGCAAAGCCTAACAACCAGGGTTTGATTCCCAGTAGCCACGCAAGGGCAGATGCAGAATGGAGCATGCATCTGACGTTTGCAGTGGCTAGGGGCCCTGAAGTGCACATGTCTATCGTCTGTCTCTGTCCCTTGCCCTCTCCCCTTGCCAAGAAAGGAAGAAAAAGAATGATACAGGGCCAGAGGGATGGCTTAGTAGTTAAGGCATTTGTCTGTGAAGCCTAAGGACCAATGTAAGCCAGATGCATAAGGGGGGTGCATGCATCTGGAGTTTGTTTTCAGTGGCTGGAGGCCCTAATACAGCCATTCTCGCTCTCTCCCCTTTTTGTCTCAAATAAATAAAATTTAAAAAAAGAAAAGAAAAGAAAAGCCAGAGGCGATGGCACACGCCTTTCTTTAACACCAGCACTCTGGAGGCAGAGGTAGGAGGATCACTGTGAGTTTGAGGCCATCCTGAGACTACATAGTGAATTCCAGGTCAGCCTGAGCTAGAATGAAACCCTACCCAGAAAAAGGGGGAAAAAAAATTGACAGAAAGGTAGATGATAGATCTCTTTAAATGGATGATTGATTGATAAAACAGGCATCTCTCTCTCCTTTTATTTTATTTTAGGTTTCTCGAGGTAAGGTCTGACTCTAGCCCAGGCTGACCTGGAATTCACTATGTAGTCTCAGGGTGGCCTGGAACACACAGGGATCCTCTGCCTCTTTTGGGATTAAAGGCGGGCATCACCACACCTGGCTTGTCTCCCTCCTTTTATTCAGACAGCTGGCAGGTGACGGCTCCATTCCAAAGCACGGGGGTCTATGGGTGGTTTTGAACATAAATAAAATAAAAAAACAGTACCCACTACCTCTTCCCACTGCTTCCTAAAATAACAGCAAGCTCTGGAGAGGGGATATTAGTGTTTTCTTGAAGATCCCCTCAGGTGTGGCACCATGTGTTCCCCTAAGGGAAGTTCTATCCCAGCCAGGCATTGGTGCACAGGCCGTTCATCCCAGCACTAGGACCTCTATGAGTTCGAGGCCAGCCTGTGGATACTGAGTGAGTTCCAGGTCAACCTGCGCTAGAGTAACCCTTCCTCGGAAAAAGAAAGGAAAGAAAAGTTAAGTTCCTACTCTACTTTTTTTTCCTTTTTTTTTTTTCCTAAGTAGGGTCTCACTCTAGCTCAGGCTGACCTGGAATTCACTGTGGAATCTCAGGGTGGCCTCGAACTCACGGTGATCCTCCTACCTCTGCCTCCCGAGAGCTGGGATGAAAGGCGTGCGCCACCACGCCCGGCCTACCCTAACTTTTTAAAAATTTTATTTTTATTTATTTTACTAGACGGAGAGAGAGAGATAGAGAGAAAATGGGCGCACTAGGGCCTCTAGTCACTGCAAACGAAACTCCAGATGCGTGCGCCACCATGTGCATCATTACGTGGGACCTGGAGAATCGAACCTGAGTCCTTAAGCTTCACAGGTAAGGGCCTTAACTGGTAAGCCATCCCTCCGACCCCCTACCCTGATTTAACAAGAAATTAACTCAATTCCGCCCACGATGCGGTGGGAGAGAGAGGCTCAGGGACGGGACCGAGGCGCCGGCGTGGGAGCCCCGCACGCACCTGAATGACGCGCTGCTTCAGCCGGCCGTCCACGAACCCCGCGGGCCTGGCCTTCATGCTGTCCGCGAGCGACCGCCGCGGCTGGCTACCCACACGGACCAGGCCTCCCCGGGGCTGTCCGCCGCGATCGCCGACCCTGCTACGTCGGAAACGAGCTGTGCCCGGCCCAGCCCGCGCCGTTCTCCACAGCACGGGAGCCCCGCGAGAGACGGAAACACGGCCGGCGGGCGGCGGAAGCCCACCCGGAAGTGCCGCCGTGAGGGCAGCCTTCTCGCTTTGCAGGCTTGTCTAACGGCGCCCGGAGTGGCTAGGACCCCACGGAACACGGTCAACCTCATTGGTTCCCAGCTGAGCCGACGCCCCGCCCACCCAGTCTTGGCGCCTGCGCAGACCCTCAAGCCGCTGGTAAACCGCAACTATTGATTCTTTCGGTTCATTCCAGCCTGGGGGGGGCCAATACAAAAATAGCTGTGTGCATAAGTTCGAGGCCGCCCTGAGACTACATAGTGAATTACAGGTTAGCCTGAGCTGGAGTGAGACCCTACCTCGAAAAACAACAACAAAAAAAATCATTTGAGGGCTGGAGAGATAACTTAGAAGCTAATGTTCTTGCCTGCAAAGCTAAAGGACCCAAGTTTGATTTGCCAGTGCCCACATAAAGCCCGAAGCACAAGGTGGACATGCATCTGGAGTTCCTTTGCAGTATCTAGAGGCCCTGGAGGACCCACTGTTCCTTCCCCCCCACCCTGTTCTCCACATCTCTTTTTTCTTTTCTTTTTCTTTTTTTTTTTTTTACTAGATAACTAGAATTTTTATTCTACGTGATATAAAACAGTATGCATCAATTTAGTACATAATTACTTAGATTTACTTCAGAAAAAAAAAAACAAAGAAAAAAAGGTTATGAATCAGTTCCTTGTATGAAACCTGCTGGAACCAATAATCACGTGCATGTACAACTACCAACTGTAAGCATATGATTTACACCTAGGAATCAGAACAGTTAGATGAGCTCTGACTGCTTCTTTACAATTGCACCCTTAGATCATGGGCCACCAAGAGACAATTTTGAAAAGAAACCACAGCCTCCATAGCACAAGGAAAACAGAAGACTGTGTCCATAATCGTGACGCAGTTGTCTATAAAAACTTTCATTCTGATGTGCCTTCATCAAAGGTAATGTGATGCTCTGCTTCATCCACATGGAGATCTTCATCTCCAACGGTTCTTAAACACAAGATACAATTTGCAGGAACTTCCACCTGTTTCCTATTTCAAGATACTAATAAAAAGGTACTCTGCTGGCAAGTGTGTGGGTGGGAAAAAAAAGATTTCAATATAAAATGGTTACCAACTCTAGCCTCACCCATTTACAACTTTAGGTGTTGAGACCTAATAGGTGTCTTGTGCTTAACCATCATGAATAGAGCTCAACCTTCTACTGTAATCCTCAGTGCCATCTCTTCATTTCTTCTTCTGCGAACGTAAGAGATCACTTCGTCCAACTTCTGCCATTTGTTTTTCCCAAGACCGGATCTCATTAGCATAACGAATTCTGTCATCATTAGCAAGTTGAACATATACTTGCTTTTGAGAGGAAGGCAGAATTTTCCACATCTCATATACAGACTTCATCTTTTCCTGCAATGTTTCACCAGAAGCTTCTTGGAATTTTTCAGACATATAAATGTTATAAGCTGAGCGAGCTCTTTTTGGTTTCCCAAGCACTGTTAATTCTCTCTTTTTTGCCAGTGCACTCCTTCTTAAACGTTTTTGCAGGACTTCTTTTTTTTTTATTTTTTTTATTTTTATTTATTTGAGAGCGACAGACACAGAGAGAAAGACAGATAGAAGGAGAGAGAGAGAATGGGCATGCCAGGGCTTCCAGCCTCTGCAAACGAACTCCAGACGCGTGCGCCCCCTTGTGCATCTGGCTAACGTGGGACCTGGGGAACCGAGCCTAGAACCGGGGTCCTTAGGCTTCACAGGCAAGCGCTTAACCGCTAAGCCATCTCTCCAGCCCAGGACTTCTTTTTTAAGAGCTTCTTTCTGACTTGGAGTTAGTGCTTTGTTAAATCTGTCCAGTTCTTCCTTATATACCACCCAGTCTGCTTTATAAGCAGCTTCATAGACTTTTTTTTCTGACTCAGGAAGTTCCTTCCATCGCCTCCCAATTTCTTTAACTATGTCTAAATTTTTTGCTTCTAGGTTTTGAGCTCTACATTTGGATAGCTGGTCTCGAAAAAATCGAATGTATTTAGTCATAGGCTTCTTTGGACAGTTACCAATGAAGGATGAAAACCATTTTGGACCACAGATAAAACTGAGCCGGGAGGGCAGCAGACTTCCGCAGCCCGCGCACAGCTCAGCCCACCGCCCACCCAGCGCCCTCAGCGCGCCCCACAGCAGCGCCACGGCGCAGGACTGCGCTGCGCTCAGACCGGAGTTTGTGATGGACCACATCTCATTTCTTAATACCCACATAAAGCCAGATGCACATGCTGCGTCAGGAGTTCCTTAGCAGTGGTTTGAGGACCCTCCACCCCATCCCCCCCCCACACACACTCCCATTCTCTCTATCTGCCTCTCTCTCAAATAACTAAAAACAAAATTTTCTTTTTTTTTTAATTTTTATTTTTGGTTTTCCAAGGTATGGTTTCACTCTAGCCCAGGCTGACCTGGAATTCACTCTGTAGTCTCAGGGTGGCCTTGAACTCACAGCGATCCTCCCACCTCTGCCTCCCGCGTGCTGGGATTAAAGGCGTGCGCCACCACGCCCGGCTCTACACATGCATTTTTTTGTTTGTTTGTTTTGTTTTTTTTTTCAAGGTAGGGTCTCATTTTAGCCTTGGCTGACCTGGAATTCACTAGGTAGTGAACAAATTGGGCTGAGGAGATGTCTCAGCAGTTCTACTGGCCCTGGTTCAATTCCCCAGCACCCCGGTAAAGCCAGATGCAAGATGGTGCATGCACCTGTGATCTCAACGCACCCACTACTATGATGGAAGGTGGAGCCAGAAGCATCTGGAGCTCCTGCTCCAGCCAGTCTGATGTTCCTTTGTAGCCTAGCAGTTCCTTTATAATGGCAAGAGACCTGTCTCAAAGAAGGTGGACCAAAGACACCTCGAAATTGACCTCTGTTCTCCACACATGTGCTGTGGCTTGCAAACCCATATGCACACACATACACACACAATATAATTTAAAAAATCAAAAATAAAATTTTATGTATAACAGGTTATACTTTTTTTTTAATTCCTTTTTTCCTGTTCCTATTACCCTGGGAGTCCTCCTTAGTGGGGTTATGGTGTTCACTGTAGGGTCATTAAGGTCTCACTCAGTACTAGGAGGACCATGCCTCAGGGTATTCCTATGCACTCTGAGGGCTCTGACAGTCTTTCCGCCCCCTCTTTCACAGTGTTCCCTGAGCCATGGCAGGCCTGTTGGCAGTCTGATTTAGTGTTGAGTTCTCTGCAGCCTCTGGATTTCTGCTTTGATGGGTTTTGGTTGATCACCAAGTCTGTCACCACCACCCTCGAGCTGGTTGTCAGGCTACAGTATTCATGTTGCTGCTGCCTCTGCAATTTCTCCCAGGTACTGGTGGATGTGGTAGAGGTGGCCTGCCTTGCAGTGGGCATTCGGCTATCTTCTTGTCTTACTGATGGATCTTGGCACTCCTCCATTTTCTTTGCCTTCTGTAAAATAAGAGATTCTCCAACCAAGAGTGATAGCAGCATAGGGGAAATACAAAGTTATTTGAGAGATTTTATTCATTTATTTGAGAGAGAATGGGCACACCAGGACTCCAGCTGCTGCAAACCAACTCCAGACACATGCGCCACCTTGGGCATCTGGCTTACATGGGTCCTGGGGCATCAAACCTGGGGCGTTAGGCTTTACAGGCAAGCACCTTAAGGGCTACAGCATCTCTCCAGCCCGTATTTGAGAGATTTGTTGATGTGCAAACCCACTCTTCTTCTCCAGAGACCAGTGGGGGTTTTGTAGGAAAAAACCCCCGCAGGGGGTCCCCACACTCTGCCCGGATAAGGCGACACCCCAAATCACTCACTCATGAGAAGCGGTCTTGATGCAAACTGCAAGAGGATTTTATTCCAAGCGCGCTGGGGCCCACAGTCGTACACCTCACAGGGGTAGAGGACTGCAGAGCCCCAAATGCAGGAATGGGGTAGTTTTTATAGGGTTTTTAACAAAGCCTGTGTATTAGACCAATCATTATTTAATATTAGGAGCCCCGCAGGGTGTTAGCCAGTCAGTTGATGCCACCCCATAGTTTCTAAGCCAATTAGTTTATGACCTTGGTGGTCAGCATTTGCGCAGGTCCTTGGGTGGGAGTAGCAGAGTGTGGTTCCAGTCTCCTATGACCTTGGAGGTCAGCACTTGTGTAATTCCTTAGGTGGGGGTAGCAGAGTATGGTATCAGCCTCCTATGACCTTGGTGGTCTGAGGCAGGCTGCTACAGCTTATGGTGCGAGCTACTAAGGCTAACAGTGTGGGCTATTAAGGCTTATAGTGTAAGGCTTATAGTGCAGGCTATTTACAGAAACCAAATAAGTGGTTCACTTCATTACTCATTTCCCATCCTTGAGGGCTATCTCATGCCCTTTTACCTAGTTTTATATTAGGAGTGGGCTCTGATATAATGAGAAGAGGGATTCTTTACTTGCTTCCAACAGAGAGTAAAGCCTGGAGTTTGAGGTATGCAGGGAGCCCGCTTAAGCTCCCCTTGGAGCGTGATAGTATTTCTGAGCTTCTGAATTCTTGGGCCTTTCAGTTTCTGTCTGCAGTTCGTGAGTTTCCTGACCATGGAATTCTGACTTGGTTTCCAGTATCAGGTATGAGTTTGAAGGAACCCCAGGAGGGGGACCCCACGCTCTGCCCGGACATGGTGACACCCCAAATCACTCACGAGAAGCGGTCTTGATGCAAACTGCAAGAGGATTTTATTCCAAGCGCGCTGGGGCCCACAGTCGTACACCGCACAGGGGTAGAGGACTGCAGAGCCCCGAATGCAGGAACGGGACAGTTTTTATAGGGTTTCTAACAAAGCCTGTGTATAGACCAATCATTTTTTTTAATATCAGGAGCCCGCGGGGTGCGAGCCAGTCAGTTTGTGCCACCCCATAGTTTCTAAGCCAATTAGTTTAATTTGTTCAAGCCCCTCGTGGACCAATCATTCTCTTATGACCTTGGTGGTCAGCATTTGCGCAGGTCCTTAGGTGGGGGTAGCAGAGTGTGGTATCAGCCTCCTATGACCTTGGTGGTCTGAGGCAGGCTGCTACAGCTTATGGTGCGAGCTACTAAGGCTTACAGTGTGGGCTATTAAGGCTTATGGTGCAAGCTATTTACAGAAACCAAATAAGTGGTTCACTTCATTACTCATTTCCCATCCTTGAGGGCGATCTCATGCCCTTTTTACCTAGTTTTATATTAGGAGCGGGCTCTGATATAATGAGAAGAGGGATTCTTTACTTGCTTCCAGCAGAGAGTAAAGCCTGGAGTTTGAGGTATGCAGGGGCCCGCTTAAGCTCCCTTTGGAGCGTGATAGTATTTCTGGGCTTCTGAATTCTTGGGCCTTTCAAGTTCTCTCCCACTGAGTGAGCCTCATGTTCAACTAGAGAACAGTTGGTCACCCGCAGAGGTTGTGCGCCACTATTTCACAAGTGTGTACTTCCTGTTTGGCTGGTTGACTTCACAGTCTGCAGGGTCCTCCGCTTGCTCAGGCTCTTGGTGACTATTGGCCCTCTCTCCAGCACTGTGATGGCGAGCCAGGAAGGAGCTCATCTTTCTTTCATTTCCAGCATGGTATCCCGATGTCCTGTGACTGCAGCCCGTGGAGTCTTAAGCAATAGGGTCTTCCACCTTAGCTTTGGCAGCTAATCAAGTGTTTCGGCAATGGCCTACGTTGTTTAGGGGACCTCATAGGTCTCCCTGACCAAGGGCTCATTGTGAGAGGTGACCCAGTTCTGGGCCTAGGCTTTATTGGCCACAGTCCGTGTTGTTGTTTTTGAGGTGCGAAGGTCTTGGTCTAGCCCAAGCTGACCTGGAATTCTCTATGTAGTCTCAGGGTGGCATCGAACTCTCAATGATCTTCCTACCTCTGCCTCCCAAGTGCTGGGATTAAAGGTATGCACCACCACTCCTGGCCCCCAAAGTCTATGGGTTTTATTTTGGTGGTTGTTTTGTTTTGGGTTTGGTTTTTATTTTTGTTTTTTTTTTTTAAAGGTAGGGTCTCACTGTAGCTCAGACTAACCTTGAATTCACTATGTAGACTCAGGGTGGCCTTGAACTCATGGGGATCCTCCTACCTCTGCCAGGGATTAAAGGCATGTGCCACCACGGCTGACTCAAAGTCTGTGATTTTAAGGTTAACCTTTTAACACCTTCTGTCTGGACTGTTCCCCTCCCCTAAAATGCTAGTCAAAATGAGGGTTTCTATGGAATTGATTCATGTTGTCTTAAATTTGTGTAATTTCCTCTCCACCATCCCCTACCTCCCCGCACAAGCCTCTCCCACCCCCAATATTCTCTCTCTCCCCTAACCTATCAGGTAACTCCTCCCCTCCTCTCTCCCTCTTTCTTCTCTCTCCTGGTCTCATTCTAGTTTATTTATTTATTTATTTATTTATTTATTTATTTATTTATTTGAGAGCAACAGACACAGAGAGAGACAGATAGAGGGAGAGAGAGAGAGAGAGAGAATGGGCGCGCCAGGGCTTCCAGCCACTGCAAACGAACTCCAGACGCGTGTGCCCCCTTGTGCATCTGGCTAACGTGGGACTTGGGGAACTGAGCCTCGAACCGGGGTCCTTAGGCTTCACAGGCAAGTGCTTAACCGCTAAGCCATCTCTCCAGCCCTCATTCTAGTTTTATGCTCATATTCCTGGAGCTTATTACCACCTGCACTGCTCTCCACTTGATCTTAGGGATTGCAGACGAGAGAGTATATTCTGCATTTGTCTTTCTGTACCTGTGTACAGAAAAATCTGTGGATTTTTCCCACTCCATCCATGGTTGTGCAGATTTCATTATTTCAGTTTTCCTTATGGCTGAGTAGAATTCCATGGTGCATATATATCACATCTTCATTATCCATTTGGCATCTGGGCTGATTCCAGTTCCTAGCTATTGTTTTATATTTTATTTATTTATTTTTTTGTTCTTTTTTTAAATTTATTTATTTGAGAGCGACAGACACAGAGAGAAAGACAGATAGAGGGAGAGAGAGAGAGAATGGGCATGCCAGGGCTTCCAGCCACTGCAAACGAACTCCAGACGCGTGCGCCCCCTTGTGCATCTGGCTGACGTGGGACCTGGGGAACTGAGCCTCGAACCAGGGTCCATAGGCTTCACAGGCAAGCGCTTAACCGCTAAGCCATCTCTCCAGCCCATATTTTATTTATTTATTGAGAGACAGAGAATTGGTGCACTAGAGCTTCTAGCCACTGCAAACGAACTCCAGATGCATGCGCCACCTTGTGCATCTGGCTTTACTTGAGTACTGGGAAACTGAACCTGGGTCCTTTAGTTTTGCAGGCAAACTCCTTAACTTCTAAGCCATTTCTCCAGCCCCAGTTCCTAGCTTTGGTGAATAGAGCAGCAACAAACATGGCTGAGCAAGTATCTCTGTAATAACACAGTGCCTGACACTACCTACACGAGGAAAAGATCATGACATCAAAATAAAAGAGAGGGCTGGAGAGATGGCTTAGCAATTAAGGCAATTGCCTGCAAAGCCAAAGGATCCCGGGTCAATTCTCCAGGACCCACATAAGCCAAACGCACAAAGGAGTGCATGCATCTGAAGTTCATTTGCAGTGGCTGAAGGCCCTAGAACACCCATTCTCTCTCTCATAAATAAATAAATAAGCAAATAAATAAACAAATAAACAAATAAATGAGAAACTGATTGAGAGGGGGAAGGGATATGGTGAACAGAGTTTCTTTCTTTCTTTTTTTTTTTTCGGTTTTCTGAGGTAGGGTCTCGCTCTAGCCCGGGCCCACCTGGTGTTCACTATGGAGCCTCAGGGTGGCCTCGAACTCATGGCAATCCTCCTACCTCTGCCTCCCAAGTGCTGGTATTAAAGGAGTGTGCCACTATGCCTGGCAAGAATGGAGCTTCAAAGGGGAGTGTGGGGGGAGGGAGGGTATTACCATGGGGTATTGTTTACAATCATGGAAGTTGTTAATAAAAAGAAATAAAAAAAATCAAAGCAGGACTGGTATAGTTGGATCAGATGGTAGATCTAGTTTCTTCTTTCAGGAGACTCCATACTGATTTTCACAGTGATTGCCCACGTTTGCTCTCCCACTAGCAGTGGGTAAGGGTTCCTCTTTCCTCACAGACTCAGCAGCATTTGTCATTCAATTTTTCAATGAATACCTCCTGACTGGAGTGAGATGAAATATCACAGTTGTCTTGATATGTATTTCTCTGATAATGAAAGATGGAATTTCAAAGGGGAAAGTGGGGGGAGGGAGGACATAACCATGGGATATTGTTTACAATCATGGAAGTTGTTAATAAAAAGAAATTTTAAAAAATCAAAGCATAGGGCTGGAGAGATGGCTTAGTGGTTAAGCACTTGCCTGTGAAGCCTAAGGACCCCAGTTCGAGGCTCAATTCTCCAGGACCCACATTAGCCAGATGCATGAGGGGGCGAACACGTGCGCGTCTGGAGTTCCTTTGCAGTGGCTGGAGGCCCTGGCGCGCCCATTCTCTCCCTCCCTCCCTCTCTCTCTCTCTCTCTCTCTCTCTCTCTTTCTCTCTCTCTACCTGCCTCTTCCTCTCTCTGTCACTGTCAAATAAATAAATAAAAATTAAAAATTAAAAAAAATCAAAGCATAACTTAAAACAATAAAATTACAATTATATTAATAAAAAGATGTTGAATATCTCCTTAAGTGTGTAATCTCCATTTGTATTTCTGTTTAAAAATATTTTATTTTTATTTATTTATTTGACAGAGAAAGGAGGAGGGAGAGAGAGAAAGAGAGAATGGGCATGCCAGGGCTTCTAGCCACTGCAAAGAACTCCAGACATACGTGCATCTCGCTAAGGTGGATCCTAGGGAATAAAACATTGGTCCTTTGGCTTTGCAGGCAAATGCCTTAATCATTAAGCCATCCCTCCATCCCCATTTGTATTTCTTTTGGGAATTCTCTCTTCAAATCTCTGCCCCATTTTTTAATGTTTTTTTTTTAATTATTGTTGTTGTTATTAACAACATATTTTATATGGATACATCCTGTGTTGGCACCCTCTTTTCCCTTGTCCCTGCCCCCATTCCTCTGGGGACACTCCTCAGGGGGGCTGCAGGTATTCCCTGTGGGGTTGTGGCTTATTCCTTGTGGGAGCACCAGTCAGTTATTTTTGGGTGGAGGGAATGCCTCTGGGTATGATATCTCAACCTGTGATTCTTACAATCTTTCTGCCCCCTCTTCCAAAAAGTTCTCTGAGCTGTGGTGAGTTTTTATTTTTATTTATTTGAGAGTGACAGACAGAGAAAGAGACAGATAGAGAGAGAGAGAGAGAGAGAGAGAGAGAGAATGTGTGCACCAGGGCTTCCAGCCACTGCAAATGAATTCCAGATGCATGCAACCCTGTGCATCTGGCTAACATGGGTCCTGGGGAATTGAGCCTTGAACCGGGGTCCTTAGGCTTCACAGCAAGTGCTTAACCGCCATCTCTCCAGCCCGTGAGTTGTCTTTTTTTTGTTTGTTTTTAGAGATAGGGTCTCACTCTAGTCCAAGCTGACCTGGAACTCCCTCTTTAGTCTCAGGGTGGCCTCGAACTCACGGGGATCCACCTACCTCTGCCTCCCGAGTGCTGGGATTAAAGGTGTATGCCACCACGCCCAGCTTCCGTGAGTGAGTTTTAAGTCTACTTCAGTGATGACTTCTTAGGAGACTGTGGATCTCTGCTTTGGTAGGTGTTGAGTATCCTCAGGGTCTGTCTCCTACACTCTAGCGCTGATTATCAGGCTCACCATCGAGGCAGCGCTCATGCTCTTGTCCCCAATGCTTCTGTAGTTTCAGCTGTGGCTTGGCAGAGGTAGGAGGACAGCCTGGGCAAGACCCTACCTCAAAAAAAAAAAAAAAATTAAACCGGGCATGGTGGCACACGCCTTTAATCCCAGCACTCAGGAGGTAGAGGTAGGAGGATCGCCATGAGTTCGAGGCCATCCTGAGACTCCATAGTGAATTCCAGGTCAGCCTGGACTAAAGTGAGACCCTACCTCAAAAAAAAAATCCAAAAAAAATTATTTGCAAATGTGTATGGATGCATGCATCAAGGTCTCTTGCTGCTGCTGCAAATGAATGCCAGGTGCATGTGCCGTTTTGGTGAGTCTGGCTTCATGCCGGAGAATGGCTCCCAGGACTAGCCAGCTTTGTGAGCACCTTTATCCACGCAGCCATCTCCCCAGCTGTGATGGAATTCTAAAGGTAGGGAGTCAGCCTAGGGACTGAGCCCTAAACCTCTGGGATCAGTATGACTCACAAGTAGACAGGGCCAGAACTGAAATGAATTAGAAGATATGGGGAACCTCTGCCCCCATATCTGATGTCAGAAGTGATCTGGGTTTGCAAGAATGTAGTCAGAGAAACTGAGTTTGAGTTGGTTTTTCTCTCATATATTCAGATACACCCAAACACACCACTTGTGATTTTCTGTTTTGTTTTGATTTGTTTTTTGAGAAAGGGTATCTTCACTCTAGCCCAAGCTGACCTGGAATTCACTATGTAGTCTCAGGTGATCTCAAACTCATGGCGATCTTCCTACCTCTGCCTCCCAAGTGCTAGGATTAAAGGTGTGCACCACCATGCCCTACTTACTTGTGATTTTTTTAAACATTATTTATTTATTTATTTATTATTTATTTATTTGAGAGCGACAGACACAGAGAGAAAGACAGATAGAGGGAGAGAGAGAGAGAATGGGCGCGCCAGGGCTTCCAGCCTCTGCAAACAAACTCCAGACGCCTGCGCCCTCTTGTGCATCTGGCTAACGTGGGACCTGGGGAACTGAGTCTCGAACCGGGGTCCTTAGGCTTCACAGGCAAGCGCTTAACCGCTAAGCCATCTCTCCAGCCCTTACTTGTGACTTTTATACTGATCATTTCCTTTTCCCAAATTAAAAACAATTAATTTACTTAAGAGAAAGAGAGGCAGACAGAAAGAGAATGTGTTTGCCAGGGCCTCTGGCTACTGCAAACTAACTCCAGACATATGCACCACCTTATGTATCTGTCTTTACATGGGTACTGGGGAATTGAACCTGTGTCTTTTGGCTTTGTTGGCAAGTGCCTTAATCGCTAAGCCATCTCTCCAGTCCCTTCTCCCAAATTCTGATTCCCTATAATTTTGGCACTGCAACTATGTTTTGAGTTTTCAAGTAGAATAAGAGATTAAAAAAAAACTGGGCGTGGTGGCGCACGCCTTTAATCCCAGTACTTGGTTTCTCTTCAGATCATATAAATCCTGTGCCTTTTACTAATTCCAGTACTTGGAAGGCAGAGGTAGGTGGATTGCCATGAGCTCCAGGCCACCCTGAGACTACATAGTGAATTCTAGAATTCCAGGTCGGCCTCGGCCAGAGTGAGATCCTACCTCAACAAAACAAAACAAAACAAAACAAAACAAAACAAAACAAAACAAAACAAAACAAAAAAGGGTTTTTTTAGTGGGGGTTAAAGGTACTTGCTTGCAAAACCTGATGGCCTGAGTTCAACTCTCCAATATCCATGTAAAGCCAGATGTGCAAAGTGGCACATGTCCGGAGTTCATCTACAGTGGCAGGATGCCCTGATGACCATTCTTATTCTCTCTCTCTCTTTCTCTCTCATAAATAAATAAATAATAAATTAAAAGGAGGATTTTTTTTTGAAAGAATATGGGATAGCCAGTGTTTTCAGTTTACTTTTTGGAAATGTGTATGAATTTTTTTTTATTTTTTGGTTTTTCAAAGTGTGGGGGTCTCACTCTAGCCCAGGCTGACCTGGAATTCACTAGGTAGTGTCAGGGTGGCCTCAAACTCACAGCAATCCTCCTACCTCTGCCTAGCAAGTGCTGGGATTAAAGGCATGTGCCACCATGCCCAGCAATTTATTTTTTAATTTTTAATTTGTTTTTGTTTGCTGTTTCAAGGTAGGGTCTCACTCTAGCTCAGGCTGACCTGGAATTCACTGTCATTTCAGGGTGGCCTCGAACTCACAGTGATCCTCCTACCTCTGCCTCCCGAGTGCTGGGATTAAAGGCGTGCGCCACCACGCCTGGCTTGAATTTTTATTTATTTTTATTTATTTATTTGAGAGCAACAGACAAAGAGAAAGAGGCAGAGAGAGAGAGAGAGAGAGAGACAGAGAATGAGCATGCCAGGGCCTCCAGCCACTGCAAATGAACTCCAGACGCATGCGCCCCTTGTGCATCTGGCTAACGTGGGTGCCAGGGAATCGAACTTCAAACTGGGGTCTTTAGGCTTCACAGGAAAGCACCCAATCACTAAGCCGTCTCTCCAGCCCCCAGCTTGAATTTTTAATTTTTATTTTTGTATTAATTAGAAACTTTGTTGTATAGACAAATCATGTGTTGGTCCCGTTCCTCTCCTTCCTACCCCCATTCCACTGAGGGGTCTCCTCAGTGAGGGTACTGGTAGTCACCATGGGGTTATGGGTTATGAGAACAAGTCAGTCACTGTGGGGTGGTGGTGGGGGGGCTGGGGGTAGGGAATACCTCTGTATACTCCTTTGTACCCTGTGGCTCTTACAATCTTTCCACCTCCTCTTCTGCAATATTCCCTGGAGGCTTATGTTTTCAATAAAGTCAGGACTAATCTTAATAAAAATGTCTCCTGATAATCAGTATGGGTCATTCATTTACTAAGTACCAACCATTTATAGGGTAGAAGGTACTATGGAATCCAAACACTAACAAAATACGTTACCTTTACCATAATCTAGGGAGTGACTGGCTAAGCATGTAAGGCAGACAATTGGTGGGGTAAGAAGTGACCTGGTGGAGGCATGTACAAGGTACAGTGGGAGTGTAGTGATAAGTGGTGTCTAAATCTTCATTGTACTTCTGGGTTTAACCTATGAACCTTTTATGAATCTGTGACTCTATGCTGTGTCAGGTAAATCGTTTGCTTTGCCTTCATACTAATTGTACTTACCTTTCTCTTGTAAGTGACCTTCTGGTTGACAAACTTGCTTCCCCTTCATTCATTTAATGTACCAACTACCCAGAACAGTTTTTTGTTTATTTTTTTGAGGTAGGGTCTCGCTCTTGCTCAGGCTGACCTGGGATTCACTATGTAATCTCAGGATGACCGCGAACTCATGGCAATCCTCCTACCTCTGAGTCTAGCTCAGGCTGACCTAGAACTCACTACACAGTCCCAGGGTAGCCTTGATCTCACAGCAAACCTCTTATCTCTGCCTCCTGAGTGTGTCACCACACCTGGCCTCAACAATATTTCTGAAATACAAATCAGATCAAGGTAATTTCTCCCTTAAAACTCAACATATTAGTATAGAAGTTAGATTCTGTGGCTGGGGAGATGGCTCAGCAGATAAAGGCCTGCTGACTGGGGTTCAGCCCTCATGTAAAGCCAGAGACAGAGATGCAACCATCTAGTACTCCATTTGCAGTGGCAAGAAGCCCCTAGGAGGATCACATACACACACATACAAGCAAAGAAATGAATAAAATAACTAAAAAAAAAAAGCACTGGATTCTATTATTTATTTATTGAGCCCAACAGACTGGTTTTAAAAAATTATTATTAATTAATTTATTTATTTTTGTTTTTCTTGAGGTGGGATCTCACTCTAGTCCAGGCTGACCTGGAATTCACTGTGTAGTCTCAGGGTGGTCTTGAACTCACGGCAATCCTCCTACCTCCACCTCCCGAGTGCTGGGATTAAAGATGTGTGCTACCATGCCTGGCTTTATTTATTTATTTATTTATTTTTATTTTTATTTTTTTATTTACTTTTATTTTTTAATTTTTATTAACATTTTCCATGATTATAAAATATATCCCATGGTAATTCTGGCTTTTTTTTTATTTAATTTTTTTTATTGACAACTTCTATAATTGTAAACAATATGCCATGGTAATTCCCTCCCCCTTTATTTTTTATTTTTAAAAATATTTTTATTTATTTATTTGAAGAGAAAGAGAGAAGTAGAGGCAGACAGAGAGAGAAGAAAGAATGGGCACATCAGAATCTCCAGCCGCTGCAAACGAACTCCAGACGCATGTGCCATCTTGTGTATCTGGCTAATGTGGATCCTGGGAATTGAACCTGGGCCCTAGGCTTATCAGGCAAATGCCTTAACTACTAAGCCATCTACCCAGCTCCCCCCTCCCCTTTATTTTTAATGTGAGAGAGCGACAGTGTTGGTGTGCCAAGGCCTCCAGCCATGCAATGGAATTCCAGCCACATGCGACCTCTCCTGCACATGTGCAACCTTCTGCTTGCTTCACCTATTGCGTCTGATTTACATAGGACCTGGAGAGTGGAACATAGGTTCTTAGGCTTCAGAGGCAAGTGCCTTAATCACTAAGCCATTTCTCCAGCCATGGATTATGTTTTCTTTTCTTTTTTTTTTATTAACAACTTCCATGACTATAAAAAATATCATGGATTATGTTTTTAAAGACCTTAGAAAGGAGCTGGGTGTGTTGGCGCACACCTTTAATCCCAGCATTCGGGAGGCAGAGGTAGGAGGATCACCATGAGTGCAAGGCCACTCTGAGACTACAAAGTGAATTCCAGGTCAGCCTGAGCTAGAGTGAGACCCTACCTTGAAAAACCAAAAACAAACAAACAAAAAGATCTTAGAATGGCGAGAAACCTTGCTATACAGAAAGCAAGCGGCTGCAAATTGTGGAGAAACTGAAGGGCCAGGAACTGAAGGGCAGGGTCCAACTGTGGAAGATCTGTTCTCAGAGATGAAATCAAGGAGGTGGAGGGCGACCAGGCATGGTACCTGTAATCTCTCAGCACTGGGTCGAGACAGGAGGCAGGGTTCTCAACTTCAAGGCCTGATTCCAGGGGTTATGGAGCCAGATACAACCTCAAGTAGGGGAGGAGGGAGGAGGAGTGTCTTGGAGGAGTGCAAAGGAGTGCGAAGAAGAGAGACAAAAAAACAAAACAAAACAAAAACAACCAACAACCAACCCCTCGATGGCGAATAATGCCCAAGTATCCAGCAGGTTCCAAGCCTTCTGTTAGTATTCAATGAAACAGAGGCAGAAAGAATCCTGGCCGCAGCTCGCTACGAGTGAACTACATTTTCCAGCATGCACCACGCGGGGCGCTGGCTTTCCCGCAGGACCACAACTCCCGGCATGCAGTGGGGCGCCGGCCTTTCCCACGGGGGAGCCCACAACTCTCGGCCTGCAGCTGGGCGCTGGCCTTCCCGCGGGACCACAACTCCCGGCATGCAGCCCACGCGGGCGGCGCGGCCCGGAGCGGGTTTGACGGGCTGAGTGGCGGCAGAGAGAGGATGGAGGCAGCGGTGTTCCTCTTCTCTCTCCTCGACTGCTGCGCGCTCATCTTCCTCTCGGTCTACTTCGTATCCTTGCTCGAGGCGGGCGGCAGAGGCCGGCCGGGGTGGCCGTTGGGTCCTGGGGTCGCGGACTGGGGGGTGGAGGTAGGGCGGGGATCCGGCAGGTGTGGGGCGAGGGAGCGGCGGCGCGGGCCGGGCCGGGCCGGGGCAGGTCCGGAGCCACAGCCCGCGTCCTCCCGCAGCCCCGCGCCCTCGGCGGACAGAGGCGGGTGCTCGGGGGCCCCCCTGGCGGGAGACTCGGCCGCCTCCGCTGGTCGCGGGCAGCACCCCCCGTGCTGCCCCTTTGTCCTCGACGGTGTCTGCGCTCGTGGGGACTCTCCACGCCCAGGAGGTGACTCATTCCTCGCGGGGCCGTTCTCTGCTGCGCGCTGGGCAGGAATTGCTTTATAGTGGTCGGCGAGGTGTCTTCTTGGTGGGTGAGCTGTAAATGGCACGTGACTTGGTGTGCAGTTTCTAAACTTTTCAGGTTTTTATTTATTTATTTTTTCGGGGGTCAGTACACGTTGAAGTTCATTATTTTCTGTATTTGTGTGTAGTGCAGTAGTTTAAACAGTATTCTCAAGACCAATAAGTGGTGTTCTCCAACCTCGGAGGAGCCGAGTCTTTGTGATCGCGCCGAAATGTTGGAAAACATTGTCCGGTTTTTAAGTACTAGGATATCAGAAGCACAATGGGACTTCAGCATCGCGTGCTACCCTCTTTATTTGGGATATTTTGGAAGTCACCTCTTCCCCACCTCATTTCCGATTGAATTGGGCTTTGTTTAGCAGACTGCTACTTTAGGAGAGTTGCAGGATATTTTTTTTCCGTGTGGCTTCATAATTTATTATGGGTCGGGAGCCTATTTTAATGGAAAGAGACAAAGTTGGGTTTTGGTAGTCCCTGCACAGCATTGTACCTCAGGTGTCTGTGTTTTCTAGACTTCGGACGTTCTAGGTAGCAGCGAGGAGAACGTGTGTTAAACATCCCTCCCGGCGCTGCGTGTTCCTCTGTAGCAAACATCCAGTAGCGGTTTTTACTAGGATGACTCCTACTGAGAAGGAGCCCTGTATTTTATTAGCTTTAGGGAGCCGTCTTAAGAAGACAGTAGCATCGCTCCCCTAGGATCTGATAACCTGTGACCCTTGGATGTGAGGAACCAGGCAGTATTACAGTCAGAAATGAGAGCTGGATTTTTAAAAATGCATTTATTGGGCTGGAGAGATGGCTTAGCGGTTAAGCGCTTGCCTGTGAAGCCTAAGGACCCCGGTTCGAGGCTTGGCTCCCCAGGTCCCACGTTAGCCAGATGCACAAGGGGGCGCACGCGTATGGAGTTCGTTTGCAGAGGCTGGCATTCTCTCTCTCTCCCTCTATCTGTCTTTCTCTCTGTGTCTGTCATTCTCAAATAAATAAATAAAATATTAAAAAAAAATTTAAAAAAAATGCATTTATTTACTTGAGAGAGAGAGAGTGAGAGTGAGTATGGGATTGTCAGGGCTTCTTGCTGCTACAGATTCTAGAAACATGAGCCATTTTGATTTTATGTGGGTACTGGGGAATTGAACCCCGGGCAGGCTTTGCAAGTAGGCACCCTTAACTGCTGCTGTGTCACCTCCCCTTCCTCTGGATTATTTTTTCTTTTTCTTTTCACAGTTTGGGAAACTAGGCTTGCTAATTCGAAACAGCCTGGGGTGGGTCTTTACCAGTTTATGTGTATAGAAATATGTTAAATGGTGTTGGGGGTAATGGCACACCCCTTTAATCTCAGCATTTGGGAGGCAGAGGTGGGAGGATTGGCTGTGAGTTCGAGGACACCCTGAGATGACAGTGAATTCCAAGTCGGCCTGAGCTAGAGTGAGACCCTACCTCGAAAAATCAAAAAAAAAAAAAGTTAAATGGAATGTTTGATGCTTGTAGACATTAAGGTTCGTTCAGCTTGTCCTTGGATACAACTCAGCATATTATTGTACTTTGGGTTAACCCAGTGATTTAGAAGAGATAGGAAAAAAAATAAAAAAGCCAGCAACCGGAGGCAGAGGTAGGAGGATCACTGTGAGTTCGAGGCCAGCCCAAGTTCCATGTCAGCCTAGGCTAGAAAAATCTGGGGAGATTTCTCAAGCAGTTGAAGTTGCTTGCTTGCAAAGCCTATCAGTCTGGTTCAGTTCCCCAGCCACCCACATAAAATTGGATGGGCATTTGATCGCAATAGCAAGAGACATTGGCGCACTTATGTGCACATGCACACCCAAATAAACTATAAATTATAAAAAATACAGGAGATGTAAAGTGGTCAGAGTAGACTTCATATAGACGGTAAGAATGAGTGGTGAGCACAACCCACAGAGGGAAGGGGGTGGTACTCAGTCACACCCCAGCAAGAGCAAAGGTGTGCAGGCAGGTATCTTTCTGAGTGATAGTTAACGAATGCATCACCGGACGGCTATGATTGGTTTGGGCTGTGGCAGGTCAGGCTGGAAATGCAGAGGCAGAGCAGATGAAAGGAAAGGGTTTTCACTTACCCTGCAGCCCCTGTGAGAGCTCCGATAAAGTCACTTTGGTCCAGGTATACTCATTTCAGTTAGGAACAAGTTCCAAGAGATCTGTTGTTGGAAGCCAGGCATGGTGGCGCATGCCTTTAATCCCAGCACTTGGGAGGCAGATATAGGAGGATTGCCATGAGTTCGAGGCCACCCTGAGGCTACATAGTGAATTCCAGGTCAGCCTGGGCCAGAGTGAAACCCTTCCTCGGAAAAACCAAAAAAAAAAAAAAAAAAAAAAAAGTCCATTGTTGGGTTGAAGGTAGTGTGGCTCCTGGCTCCATGGTAGAGTGACTGCTTGGCATGCTTCCGGGTTCCATCCCCTGCTCCAGAGTGGTGGGGCTAAGGGAAATCCATTATTCCTTATGGTGACTGCAGCTAACAATGTGAAAAATACTACAACAGTGATCTGAAAGTGTTTTCACTGCAAAAATAACCATGTGATATAATGCATGTTGATTGCTAGACTTAATCATTCCACGATGTATATACTCTTCAGACATCATGCTCTATATGATAAGTACATGAAATGTTGTGAGTTGAAGAGCTCAAAATAGAGCCTGGGGAAGATGGCTCAGCAATTAAAGGCACTTCCTTGTAAAGCCTGCCAGCTTGAGTTCAATTCCCCAGCCAGCCATGTAAAGCTGGATGGGCATTTGTTTGCAGTAGCAGGAGACCTGGGTGTGCCCCCTCCCCCAACCACGAAGCTCAAAACAAAACAGTTTATTAGGAAGATGAATCTGCAGAGTGGATTGAAACCTGAAAGGCTGGAAGATAGGATCCTCTGAACTTGAACTAGAATTGTGCTAATTGTGGTGTTAGAAAGAAAGGATCTTGAGTTTTGCTCTGACTGATTATGACATGGGGCAAGGTAGAGATGGCTTTCCTTATTTATTTTCAATATTTTATTTACTTGAGAAAGACACAGGTAAGAGAGAGATTGGGTGTGCCAGGGCCTGTAGCCACTGCAGACAATGCATGTGCCACCTTGTGCACCTGGCTTACACAGGTATTGGGGAACTGGAACCAGGACCAGATGGCTTAGCAGTTAAGGAGTTTGCCTGCAAAGCCAAAGGACCTCGGTTCAATTCCCCAGGACCCATGTAAGCCAGATGCACAAGGGGATGCATGTATCTGGAGTTCGTTTGGAGGCCCTGGCATGCCCATTCTCCCCCTCTCTGGTCCTTAGGCTTTGCAGGCAAGTGCCTTAACCACTGAGACATTTCTACAGCTCCACTTTCCTTATTTTGAGCCTAGGCAAATGATGCTTTTATAATTACAGTAGTAAAAATATTGGGAAAACAATTTGTGAGGAAAGTGATGAGTTAGGAGATAGGATCTTGCTGTAGCTCAGGCTGACCTGAAATTCACTATGTAGTCTCAGGGTGGTCCTGAACTCATGGCAATCCTCCAACCTCTGCCTCCCGCGTGCTGGGATTAAAGGCGTGTGCCAACACACCCAGATTTTATTTGCTTTTAATAAAGTGTGTTTCATGTTGCCATTGTTTCATGTGTGAGGAAGTCAGGATGAATGTTATGATGTTAGAATAGATGAACATAATAAAAATGATTTTATGAAAATAATTTGAGGAACATAAATGGAAAAACTGAGTTGCTTAATGATCAGACTAAGGAAATGACTAAAATTAAAGTCAAATTTAATTCTACATTGCAATTGGGAATGCTTTCTGAAATTTTATTTTTTATTTTATTTATTTATTTATTTTAATTTATTTTGAGAGCGACAGACACAGAGAGAAAGGCAGATAGAGGGAGAGAGAGAGAATGGGCGCGCCAGGGCTTCCAGCCTCTGCAAACGAACTCCAGACGCGTGCGCCCCCTTGTGCATCTGGCTAATGTAGGACCTGGGGAACCGAGTCTCAAACCGGGGTCCTTAGGCTTCACAGATAAGTACCTTAACCGCCAAGCCACTCTCCAGCCCTGGAACTTTTTTTTGTTTGATTTTTTTTTTTTTTTTTAGGTAGGGTTTCACTCTAGCCCAGGCTGACCTGGAATTCACTATGTAGTCTCAGAATGGCGTCGAACTCAAGGCGATCGATCCACCTACCTCTGCCTCCCAAGTGCTGGGATTAAAAGTGTGTGCCACCATGCCTGGCTTTGAAACTTTTTTAAAACAATGTTTTATTTGGTAATTTGTATTTATTTATTTGAGAGAAAGAGACGCGTCAGGGCCTCTAGCCACTGCAGATGAATTCCAGATGCTTGTGTCCCCTTGTGCATCTGGCTTACGTTGCAACTGGGGAATTGAACATGGGTCCATAGGCTTCATAGGCAAGCACCTTAACTGCTAAGCCATCTTTCCAGCCACCCCCCCCCGCCCCAACGCTTTTTTAAAAATATTTATTTGAGAGAGAGGGAGAGAATGGGTGTGCTAGGGCCTCCTGCCACTGCAGTCATACTTCAGATACATGCACCACTTTGTGCATCTGGTTTTATGGGGATACTGGGAACTCAAAACTTGAGCCATCAGGCTTTGCTAATAAGTGCCTTTTACTGCTGAACGATCCCCTTGAGCCCTCTGAACTTTTTTTTTTCTCCTCTGAACTTTTTAAATACTAAGTTTCTAAATAAAAGATATTATTCCTTATCTTTATCACCAGATAATTACATTGTCTGATTTAGAATGTGATTACATTAATGCTAGATCATGTTGCTCAAAATTAAACAAGGTAAGGCATTTCTTTGCTCATTTTAGCATTAAAGCCAATTGTAGATAATGAGTGTGTGTGTGTGTGTGTGTGTGTGTGTGTGTGTGTATTTTTGCATGTATGTATGTGAGTGTGTGTATTTTTTTTAAGTAAAAAAAATTTTTTTTTTTTGCTTTTTTCGAGGTAGGGTCTCACTCTAGCCCAGGCTAACCTGGGATTCACTCTGTATTCTCAGGGTTGCCTTGAACTCATGGCAATCCTCTTTCTTACCTCTGCCTCCCCTGGGATTAAAGGCGTGCTCCACCACACCTGGCTTTATATATATATATATATGTGTGTATATATATATATATATATATATATATTTTTTTTTTTTTTTGGTGTGTGTGTGTGTGTGTGTGTACGTGCGCGTGCATGTGTGTACATACACACTTGTGGGATAGGGTCTCACTCTAGCCCAGGCTGCCCAGGCACTCACTGTGTAGTCTCAGACTGGTCTCAACTCATAAAGACCCTCCTGCCTCTGGAGTGTTGTTAGAGTTGCTGCGTTTTGCTGTATTCTATTTATGTTTTGTTTGTTTTTTTGTAGGCAGAGTCTCACTCACTCTGTAGCCCAGGCTGACCAGGAACTCACTCTGTAGCCTAGGCTGGCCCCTAACTCACATACCTCAGTTACCATACCCAGCTTTGCTTTGCTTTAAGTCTTGATGTTCTCTAGAAGATCTGATTTTATTTATTTTTTATTGTTTTGGTTTTTTGAGGTAGGGTCTCAGTCTAGCTCAGGCTGACCTGGAATTCACTACGCAGTAGTTTCAGGATGGCCTCAAATTCACAGTCCTTCTGCCTCAGCCTCCTGAGTGCTGGGATTAAAGGCATGTGCCATCACGCCTGGCAAGAAGATCTGATTTTACATCCTTTACTGAATGTGTTCCTACTCAGTAGGCAAAGGTTCATTATGAGGCTAATTATTCTGTTTTCTGTGTCCATTTCTCCTCCTCCCCTTCATGGAAAAACTGCTCAGTCTGTCTTTTGTTGAGTAATAGACCTTCCTTGTATGGCTTGTGGAGAAATAGACTTAATTAGTTGATTTGTCATAAGGCCATTTTACATTTAGTATAATGAATACTTTATAGTGACATAAATCCTATGACTTGTAGTGCTTATATAGATACAAGAAGTCCTTTGTGTGTGCGTGCCTGCGCATACCCCAGGCCCTCTTGCCACTGCACGCACGAGATAGATGTGCCACTTTTGTGTCCTTTTGTGTGGGTACTAGGAATCAAACCTGGGGCAGCACATTTTCCAAACTAGTGCCATTAACTGCTGAGCCATCTCTCCAGCCCCAGGGAAACCTTTGACCCTGATTCATTCTGTGAAGTGAGCAGACAGGAAAGCTCTCTAGAAAAAAGTTCATGTAAAAATAAGATACAGAGAGAGGCACTTTGGCTTGACCTAAAAACAGTCCCTGTATGTGTTCACATCCTCAGTTCACTTTCGTTTCTCTGTCCATGAGGAAAATGGTTGTCTTACATACAGATGTGACTCTGGGAAGCTGGACTGCAGAGATGGCTCAGCAGTTAAAGGCACTTGCTTTGAAAGATTTATTTATTTATTTATTTATTGTTTTTGGGAGGGTAAGGTCTCCCTTTATTTATTTATTTTTTTGGCTTTTCAAGGTGGGGGTCTCACTCTAGCCTAGGCTGACCTGGAATTCACTATGGACTCTCAGGGTGGCCTTGAACTCATGGCAGTCCTCCTACCACTGCCTCCCAAGTGTTGGGATTAAAGGTGTGCACCACCGTGCCCGGCTAAAGTCTCCCTTTAGCCCAGGCTGACCTGGAAGTCACTATGTAGTCTCAGGATGGCCTCCAACTCACAGAGATCCTCCTACCTCTGCCTCCTTAGGACTGGAATTAAAGGTATTTGCCGCCACACCCAACTTTAATTTTTAAAAAATTTTTCACACTTATTTATTTGATAGAAAGAGGGGGAGAGGGAGAAGGGGTGCACAAGAGCCTCCAGCCACTGCAAATGAGCTCCAGATGCATGCACCCCCTTGGGCATCTGGCTAACGTGGGTCCTGGGGAATTGAACCTGAGTCCTTTGGCTTTTGCAGGCAAACACCTTAATCACTAAGCCATCCCTCCAGCCCATAAGTTAAATTTTTAGTGAACTACCTTCCTCTTCAGAAGGCTGACAGGTTTTTATACATATTTTTAGTATTTATTTATGAAAGAGGCCAAGAGAAAGAAGGAATTGGCACGCCAGGACATCTAGCCACTGCAAACAAACTTCAGATGTGCCGCTCTGTGCATGTGGCTTATGTGGATCCTGGGGAATTGAACTTGGGTCCTTTGGCTTTGCAGGCAAGTGCCTTAACTGCTAAGCCTCTCCAGCCCCAGATTTGTTTGTTTGTTTGTTTTTATTTTTTTCAAAGTTGGGTCTCACTGTAGCCCGGGCTGACCTGGAATTCACTATGTGGTCTCAGGGTGGCCTTGAACTCATGGCGATTCTCCTACCACTTCCTCCTGAGTGCTGGGATTAAAGGCATGTGCCACAATGCCCGGCTGCAGCCCCAGATTTTTTAAAAAGTTTATTTATTTATTTATTTTTTAAATTTATAATATTTATTCAGTATACACATGTAGACACACTTTTGAAAGTATGAAAGCATGTTAGAACATTATTAGAGATGTTCTGACAAATTCAGTGTTGAGTACACCTAAATCTAAGTATCTTTGTCGGGAGCTTCAGCCTCTCTTCGACCTCAGGAACTGCAGCTGCTCTTTGACCTCTTGACACAGAGGCAATTAACGTGAGGTAGGCACCAGCCACAGAGGCCTTATCGTATGGCCTAGAAGAAGCAGGCACCAGAGACATTAATTATCATATGTCCCTGGTGAAGGTGGCTTTAGGAATATAGGCATTGTCAAGAAAGTTTTTTATTCTGTATATAAGCTTGTGTCTGCCTGAATAAACCTGAGCCTTGATCAGAACTTGTCTTGGCTCCATTCCTTGTGTTCTTGTCTCAGATCCATGCCCACTCCCTCCTTCGGGGTCTGTTTCAACTCTTGTGCTGCAGGCCGGCACATCTTTTTTATTTATTATTATTATTTTTATTTTTAAAATTTTTATTAATGTTTTCCATGATTATAAAAAAAAATCCCATGGTAATTCCCTCCCTCCCCCCTTAAAGTTTATTTATTTATTTATGAGAAAGAAAGAGAGAGAAGAGGGGGCGGAGAGAGTAAGAGAGCACACACACCAGGGCCTCTAGCCACTGCAAACGAACTCCAGACTGATGAGCCACTTTGTGCATCACGCTTACATGGGCTCTGGGGAGTTGAACCTGGGTCCATAGGCTTCATAGGCAAGTGCCTTCACCACTAAGCCATCTATCTCTTCAGCCTCTTAATTGATTTTATATCGCCCTTTGTGTTAAGAAGGCTTGTGTGCCAGCCCCAGATTTTTTTTTTAATTAATTAATTAATTTATTTATTTGAGATAGAGGGAGAGAGAGAGAATGGGCGTGCCAGGGCTTCCAGCCTCTGCAAACGAACTCCAGACGCGTGCGCCCCCTTGTGCATCTGGCTAACGTGGGACCTGGGGAACCGAGCCTTGAACCGGGGTCCTTAGGCTTCACAGGCAAGCGCTTAACCGCAAAAGCCATCTCTCCAGCCCCCAGATTTTTATTAGATGGATTACTCAGTAATTTTACATATTCTGTTCTGGGTTGGTGCTTTTTATAAAAATAAATAGACATTTCAAGAAAAGACTTCCTGGTAATGAAGAGTTGGCTTAACTGTTAAAGTGCTTGCCTGTAAAACTAAGGACACATTTGACTCTCCAGGTCCTAGAGGTGCAGGGTCACACATGCATCAAGGTGGCTTATGAGTCTGGAGATTGCAGTGGCTGGAGGCCCTGTCGTGCCAATTCTAATAAAAAACCAGAAGAAAAGACTTCCTGTATTTTTTAAAAATACACTTTATTTATTTGAGAGAGAGAAAGAAGCAGAGATAGAAAGAGAGGGAGAGAATGGGTACGCTAGGGCTTCCAGCCACTCAACTGAACCCCAGATGCTTGCGCCCCTTATGTACGTGACTTACGTGGGTCTTAGAGAATCAAATGGGAAAGCTTTGGCTTTGTAGGCAAGCATCTTAACTACTGAGCCATCTCTCCAGCCCTAGTTTTTTCTTTTTTCTTTTTTAATATTTATTTAATTAAGAGGCAGAGAGGACTAGGCACACCAGGGCCTCCAGCCACTGAAAATAAACTCCAGATCCATGTACCATCTTGTGCATCCGGCTTATGTGGGTACTAGGGAATTGAAACTGGGTTCTTAGGCTTCCCAGGAAAACACCTTAACCACTAAGCCTATCACCCAGCCCTTTTTTGGGGGGCGGTTTTCAAGGCCCAGGCTGACCTGAAATTCACTATGTAGTATCAGGCTGGTCTCGATCTCACAGCAATTGTACATCTGCCATCTGCCTCCTGAGTGCTGGGAATAAAGGCGTGTGCCATCACGTCCGGCTTTTTTTTTTTTTTTTTTTTTTGAGGTGGGTTCTTGCTCTAGCCCAGGCTGACCTGGAATTCACTATGCAATCTCTGGCTGGCCTGGAATTCATAGCAATCCTCCTTCCTCTGCTGCCTCCTGAGTGCTGGTATTAAAGGCATGAGCCACCATGCTTGGCTTTTTTTTTTTTTTTTTTTTTTTCGGGGTAGGGTCTCACTCTAGCCCAGGCTGACCTGGAATTCACCATGGAGTCTCAGGGTGGCCTTGAACTCATGGCAATCCTCCTACCTCTGCCTCCCGAGTGCTGGGATTAAAGGTGTGCGCCACCACGCCCGGCTAATCATGCTTGGCTTTTTAAAAATACTTTTATTCATTTAGTTTTTTCCCTTATTATTACCTCTGCTTTGTCTTCTGAATTTTCTAAACATAGTATGTTATAATTTTACTTTGTATTTCTGTGTTGTGTGTTCATGAATGTGGCTACATGTATGTGTATTTGCATGAGGAGGCCAGAGGACAACCTTGAGTATTTTTTCCCAAGAAGATTATTCATCTTTTTAGACTCAGGAACTGTGATTGGCCTGGAGTTTACCAAGTAAGCTGGACTGGCTCTTCAGTGAGCCCCAGGGATCCACCTGTATCTGCTGCCAGAGAGCTGCAATTATAGGCACATGCCACCACCAGTCCTGGTGTTTTTTTTTTTTTTTTTTTTTTCTCAAATGTGAGAGAGCAAAAGAGAGAGAGAGAGAGAGAGGGAGAAAGAATTGCCACATCAGGGCCTCCAGCTACCACAATCGAACTCCTTGTGAGCATGTGTGACCTTGTATGCTTTCATCACTACTGTGTGTCTGGCTTACATGGGACCTGGAGAGTCAAACTTGGGTCCCTAGGCGTTGCAGGCAAAGCATCTTAACTGCCAAGCCATTTCCCCAGCCCCCCTTTTATTTATTTATTTATTTGACAGAGAGAAAATATGGGTGCATTGGGGCATCCAGCCGCTGCAAATGAACTCCAGATGCATGTACCACCTTGTGTATCTGGCATTACATGGGTACTGGGGAATCAAACCTGGGTTATTTGGCTTTACAGGCAAGGGCCTTAGTGGCTAAAGCCATCTCTCTAGCCCCTCCTGGTGCTTTTTTGTTTCTTCACATTTTATTTATTTGAGAGAGAACAAAGGCAGAGAGAGAAGAAAAGAGAGAGAAGGAGAGAATGGGCAACCCAGGGCCTCCAGCCACTGTAGATGGAATTCCAGACACATGCACCACCTTGGGGCCGAGTGTGGTGGTGCATGCCTTTAATCCCAGCACTTGGGAGGCGGAGGTGGGAGGATCGCTATGAGTTCGAGGCCACCCTGAGACTATGTAGTAAATTCCAGGTCAGCCTGGGCTACAGCAAGACCGTTTTTTTTTTTTCTTTTTTGCCGGGCATGGTGGTGCACACCTTTAATCCCAGCACTTGGGAGGCAGAGGAAAGAGGATTGCCATGAATTCAAGTCCAACCTGAGACTACATAATGAATTCTAGGTCATCCAGGGTTACAGAGAGACCCTACCTTGAAAAAAAAATTATTTTGAAACAGTCAGTAGTTTGTAAATTATCTGTACATTGATTGATTAGCCTCAAATGATAAGTTGAAACAGAAAAGATGCCACAGAGGAATATGACACTCTGTTCTTGCCTTGCAGTGGGTAATTCCAGAGTTGATTGGCCACACCATTGTTACTGTGTTAATGCTTGTCTCATTGCACTGGTTCATCTTCCTTCTCAATTTACCTGTTGCCACTTGGAATATATATCGGTGAGTGTAATTGTTTTATTGTTTTGTGTGAGGGTAGTGTTGCAGTCAGGTTTGCATTGCTGGTACGAATCATCCAACTAAGAGCAGCTTGTGGGGAAGAAGGTTTAATTTGGCTTACAGGCTCAAGGTGGAAGCTTCATGATGGCAGGGAAAATGATGCCATGAGCACAGGGTGGACATCACCCTCCTTGCCAACATAAGGTGGACAACAGGAACAGGAGAGTGTGCCTAACACTGGCTTGGGGAAACTAGCTATAACACCCATAAGCCTGCCCCCAACAATACACTGTGTCCAGAAAGCGTTAATTCTCAAATCTCCATCAGCTGGGAACCTAGCATTCAAAACACCTAAGTTTATGGGGGACACCTGAATCAAACCACCAGATTCCATCCCTGGCCCCATAACTGATAACCATACATGATATAAAATGCAATGCATTCATCCAACTTAAAAGTTCCCATAGTTTTTAATCCCAATGATGTTCAAACATCCCCATAGTTCAAGATCTTTTTTTTATTTTTTATTTTTTATTTATTTATTTGAGAGTGACAGACACAGAGAGAGAAGGACAGATAGAGGGAGAGAGAGAATTGGCGCGCCAGGGCTTCCTGCCTCTGTAAACGAACTCCAGACGCGTGCGCCCCCTTGTGCATCTGGCTAACGTGGGACCTGGGGAACCGAGCCTCGAACCAGGGTCCTTAGGCTTCATAGGCAAGCGTTTAACCGCTAAGCCATCTCTCCAGCCCTAGTTCAAGATCTTTTAACTGAGCTGTAATACCAAAAAAAATCCCCCAAAAACCCACAATGGCACAGAATAAACATTCACACTGCAAAAGATGGCTTTGGGCATAGCAAAGAAACATTCAACCAACACAAGATTTAAGCAGGGAAAATATTAAACTCTAGTTTCAAGTCCAGCAACTCTAGCCAATGACAAATCTCCAAGTCCGATAATTCTAACCAGCAACAAGTCTCTGAAATGAGTTTCAATTCCACCCTTCCAGCTAGGCTACTCACAGTCCTGGAAAACTTCATCAGGGCTGGCAGCTCTCCTTGGTAGCCATCTCGTGGTCCCAGTATATCCACTGGATCTCCACTGCAGTCCACGGTTCATCTTCATGGCTCCATGGGGTCTCCATGCAGGCATCCAGCAAACCTGCTTCACGTTGCCCATAGCCATTTCCAAAACACAAGACCGTGTTGCAAACTTAATGACTCTCTCTCTCCTGCATTTTTCATATATTCCACAATACCAAGTATGGTGCCAGTTTGTTAATCCAGAGGGGAATAAAGCAGACTTTGAAGAATAGCACTTTTTTTTGTTTTGTTTTTCAAGTTAGGGTCTCATTGTAGTCCAGGCTGACCTGGAACTCACTATGTAGTCTCAGGGTGGCTTCGAGTTCATGGTATTCCACCTACCTCAGCCTCTCAAGCGCTAGTATTAAAGGTGTGTACCACCACACCCAGCAACACTTCTTTTTTTATTATTTATTTATTTATATAATTTATTAATTTGAGAGCGACAGACACAGAGAGAAAGACAGATAGAAGGAGAGAGAGAGAATGGGCACGCCAGGGCTTCCAGCCACTGCAAACGAACTCCAGACGCGTGTGCCCCCTTGTGCATCTGGCTAACATGGGTCCTGGGGAACTGAGCCTCGAACTGGGGTCCTTAGGCTTCACAGGCACGCGCTTAACCACTAAGCCATCTCTCCAACCCCCCCAGCAACACTTCTTGAGCACTCAGGCCCTTCCAAAAGAGTTGACATTCTTCTTGTTGCCCCAGCACAGGCCAGCTGGCTCAGTCTCAAAGGTTGTAATCTCTCAATTGTAGCAAATGGGCAACAGTTCACCCAATGATTTTTCTTTCTGTGCCATATCCTCTGCTCATACCAATTCATCCCTACGCAAAACAACCCTGTACAACTTCTTCTCAGGACACGGGCATAAAAGCAAGCTTCTCACACAGACTGCCAGCCCAGTCCAAGCAAAGCTCTTTCTCACCCTCATAAGCCAAACCTCACAGTCCACAGTTCAAACTGCATTCAAGTCTTGCAGCTCTGACCAGAATAGTCTATCAAGCTGTACTTACAGCACTGCAAGGCAGCTCTTAGGCTAAGTTTTCAAATCCTTCCACTTTCCTCTTGAAAATCAGCTCCAAAAGGCCAAAGCTACACAGTCAGGTGTCTAGCAGCAACCCCACTCCTCGGTACCACTTTACTGTTGCAGTCAGGTTTGTATTGCTGGTAGAAATCACCCAACCAAGAGCAGCATGTGGGGGAAAAAAAAGAGGTTTGTTTTGACTTACAGGCTTGAGGGGGAGGCTTCATGATGGCAGGCAAAAACGATGGCATGAGGGCATGAGCAGAGGGTGGACATCACCCCCTGGCCCACATAAGGTGGACAACAGGAACAGGAGAGTGTGCCAAACACTGCCTTGGGGAAACTGGCTATAACACCCATAAGCCTGCCCCCAACAATACACTGCCTCCAGAAGGCACTAATTCTCAAATCTCCATTAGCTGGGAACCTAGCATTCAGAACACCTAAGTTTATGGGGGACACCTGGATCAAACCACCACAGGTAGTTAAAAACATCAACAGCTGGGGGAATAGGGAGATGACTTAGTAGTTAAAGGAACTTGCCTGCAAAGCTCGCTGACCTGGGTTCAGTGCCCCAGTACTCATGTTAAGCCAGATGCACAGTGTGGCACACACATCTGCAGTTGGTTTGCAGTGGCAAGAGGCTCTGGTATGCTCTCTTCCTGCCCCCCTCAAATAAAGAAAAATACTTTAAAAAATTAACAGCTGGGCATATGCTTATAATACCAGCACTTGGGAGGTAGAGGCAGGAGGTTCAGGGGTTCAAGCCCAGTCCTGGCTATATAGTGAGTGGGAGGCCATCAGAGACTACATGGAACTTTTCTGTTTCCCTCTCCCTGTCTGTCTTTGTCTCCCTCCCTCTCTCCCTCTCTCCCTCGCACACACAAAAGCCTGCTCTCTATACAAAAGTATGTTCCTGTAGTGAAACAACGAACATCAAAACGGGGCTAGAGAGATGGCTCAGCAGTTAAGGCACTTGTCTGCAAAATCTTATAACCTGAGTATGATGGCTCTTCAGTACCCACATAAAGCCAGGTGCACAAAAGGGACACATGCATCTGGAGTTTGTTTGCAGCGGCTAGAGTTTCTGGTGTGCCCAATCTTTATCTTTTTGCTTGTTGATAAATAAATGAAAATATTTTTTAAAAATACAACAAAATACTTTATTAAGTCAAAATAAGTTGTTCACTTTGGAATATTGGGCAAATAGTTGGCATGAGTCAATTTTTTATTTTTATTTTTTTTTGAGGTAGGGTTTCACTCTAGCCCAGGCTGACCTGGAATTCACTGTAGTCTTGGTGGCCTAGAACTCATGGCGATCCTCCTATCTCTGCCTCTTGGCTGGGATTAAAGGCATGCACCACCATGCCTAGCCTAAAATACACATATTTTTTTATCTTAAAAAAGTTAAGGGTGGGGGCTGGAGAGAGTGCTTGACTGTTAAGCCTAAGGATATAGGTTTGATTCCCCAGTACTCACATAAAGCCAGATGCACAGGGTGGAGCATGCATCTGGAGTTTGTGTTGGCTGGAGGCCCTGGCATACTCATTCTCTATCTGCTTCTTTGTCTCAAATAAATAAATAATTTTTTTTTTTTTTAAATTAAGGGGTTGGAGAGATGCTCAATAGTTAAAGACACTTGCTTGCAAAGCCTGATAGCTTGGGTTTAATTCCCCAGAACCCACGTAAAACCAGATGCACAAAATGGCCCATGTACCTGGAGTTTGTGTGCAGTGGCAAGTGGGCCTGGTGTACCCTTTTTTTTTCTCTTCTTCAAAAAAAATATTTTTTTAAGTTTACTTTTTTAGTGTTTTTGAGGTAGGATCTCACTCTCGTCTAGGCTAACCTGGAATTTACTGTAGCCTTAGGGTGGCCTTGAACTCACGACAATCTTCCTACTTTGGCCTCCCAAGTGCTGGGATTAAAGGTGTGTGCCATCATGCCCAGCACTAAAATTTTTATTTATTTATTTGAGAGAGACAAAGGGACAGATATGAGAGTGGGTGCACCAGGGCCCCTAACTACTGCAAATGAACTCTAGATGAACGCACCACTTTGTGTATCTGGCTTTACCTGGGTACTGGGGAATTGAACCTGGGTTGGCAGGCATTGCAGGTAAGCATCTTAACTGCTGAGCCATCTCTCCAGCCCAAGATATTTTTGTTTGTTTCAAGTAAGATCTTGCTCTTGCCCAGGCTGACCATGTAGTCTCAGGGTAGCCTCAAACTCATGATAATCCTCCTACCTCCCAAGTGTTGGGATTAAAGAGGCATGCGCCACTACACCTGGCACCTAGTTGTTTTTTTTTTTTTTTAAGTTTTTATTTATTTATTTGAGAGAATGAGGCACACCATGGCCTCCAGCTATTGCAAATGAACTCCAGATGCTTCCTTCGCCTTTTACAACTGGCTTATGTGGTTCCTGGGGAATTGATTTTGGGTCCTTTGGCTTTGCAGGCAAGTGCCTTAACCTCTAAGACATCTCACCAGCCCATTATTATGATCTCCACTGGAAAACTAAATGGTAGTCCAACACTTTGTCATATTACTCTGTTTATATTTGGTATGAATTTAAGGCTGTTGTGACTATTTCATATTTGCAGGTTGGTTGACTGTTTTTCACTATTCATACTGACAGTTTGATCTTCTTTCTAATGTGTGCCTCCCTTATCAGGTTCATTATGGTCCCAAGTGGTAACATGGGAGTGTTCGACCCAACAGAAATACACAATCGAGGGCAGTTGAAGTCACACATGAAAGAAGCTATGATCAAGCTTGGGTTCTACTTGCTTTGTTTCTTCATGTACCTTTATAGGTGAGTTTAGAGCTCTCATATCACCCTAGATGTCATGTCCGTCTTTGTGTGAGGATCCTGTACTGACTGACGTTATAAAACTTGTGAACTGTGTGAACTTCTAGTTGCCATAAAGATTTTTCATATCATTGAATCAGCGTTCTTCCCAGGCTGCAGTGGGATTCTCTGTGGTACCCTAGCGCTCCTTAGCTGTTGAGGTTATCTTCCTATTGATTAGAAACAACACAGGTAATGGTTTGTTGTTGTGTTGTAGTTTTCTGTTTGTGAATGTCTCTGTGTGTGGATATATACATTTTCTTAATAATTTTTTTAAAAGATTATTTATGTATTAGAGACAAAGAGAGGGAGAGAAAGAGAGTCAGAAAGAATGAGCATGCTAGGGAATCCAGCCACTGCAAACAAACTCCAGACGGATGTGCCACCTTATGCATCTGGCATTTTTTTTAATTTAATTAATTTAGTTTTTGGTTTTTCGAGGTAGGGTCTCACTCTGGCTCAGGCTGACCTGGAATTCACTAAGTAGTCACAGGGTGGCCTTGAACTCATGGCGATCCTACCTCTGCCTCCCGAGTGCTGGGATTAAAGGCGTGTGCCACCACGCCCGACTTAATTTTCTTTACTTATTTTCAAGCAGAGATAGAGGGAAGGGAGGGACAGACAGAGAGAAAATGGGCACACGAGGGCCTTGAGCTGCTGCAAATGAACTCCAGACACATGTGCCCCTTGGCCTTTGGCCTACGTGGGTCCTGGGAAATCAAACCCAGGTCCTTTGGCTTCACAGGTAACACCTTGACCACTAAGCCATCTCTTAAGCCCCTTCCTTCAATTAAAAAAAATATTACTTAGTTACTTATTTGAGAGAGAGGCAGATGGGAGGGGATGGGCATGCCAGGGCTTGTAGCAACTGCAAACAAACTCCAGACACATGTGCCACTTTGTGCATCTGGCCTTATGTGGGCACTGGGGAATCAAACCCAGGTCTTTTGGTTTTGCAGGCAAGTGCCTTAACTGCTAAGCCATCTCTCCAGCCCTCCTTTGATTTTTTTTTTTTTTTTTTGGTTTTTCGAGGTAGGGTCTCACTCTAGCCCAGGTTGACCAGGAATTTACTATGTCGTCTCAGGGTGGCCTCAAACTCATAGCGATCCTCCTGCCTCTGCCTCCTGAGTGCTGGGATTAAAGGTGTGTGCCACCACGCCCTCATGGTAAATATTCTTGACATGATGCTAGCATGGCTTTCCTTTGATATTTTTGAGATAGAGTCTTGCTACTTTGTAACCCTGGCTTACCTAGTACTTGCAGGCCTCAAATTTGTGGCAGTCCTCATTGCCTCAATTTTCCCAGGGCTGGGATTACAAGCATAAACCACTATTTCTGGCTAGATTAAGATTTAAATTACTGTTTTGCTAGGCACAGTAGTACACAGACATGTAATCCCAGCACGTGGAAAGCTGAGTCAGAGTTGCAAGTTTAAGGTCAGCCTGGACTACAAAGTGAGTTCCAATCCAGCTTGAGATATAGCAAGATCCTCTCAAGAACAGAAACAAGCTTGGCATGTTGGCGCACTTAGGTTTTTCATCAATAATAAACTGAAAAATTGCTCAAAAACATTAGCTACTGCTATTCATGTGTGCTGCACACTCAGTGCCTGTGGTGTGGTTAAATTTAGACAGTGGATCATGTATACTATCAGCAGTACTAGGGGTGTTTCTGTGTATTGTAGTCATTTGATTGAGCAGAGCAAGGTTGACCGCTCCCATAAGAGGAACCAATTATGTTTCATTGTTGTGCCTTCATGAGTATTTTCTGGGTGACCCTAATGTGTCAGATACTGAAGGCTCACAATTGACACAGAGGAGCAGCGTAGCTCCCTGCGTTGCAGATGTTCAGCTTGGCATTGCAGTCTAAGCTGATACGTAGCACTGCACGTGAAGGTGCCCAGCTTCTGTGCTCATCCTGCAGCTCAGGGGCCATTGGTACAGATTAGCCTGTAAGCCAGAGCACACAGGACTGCGGTGGGCTGTGGAAGGAAGGAAACTTTGTGTTACACGGGGCTGAGGCCAGCTTCCCAAAGGAGGTGCTTCAGAAGCCAGTCGTAAAGTCCAGGTCGGAATTTACTAGGATAATGGTGATGGGTTCCAGGCAAAGTGATAGCATGTGCGGAGATCTGATTAGAGATCTGGACAAAGAATTTAGCTTTTTCCTCGACCTAGCTTTTTCTAATTATAGTCTCAAATTGGTTTTAGGTTATATTACCCAACCCTGATAAAAAGAGGGCATTAAGAGGCTTTCATGTACAAATTTTTTTTTTTTAATTTTGATTTCCTGAGATATAGTCTCATCCTAGCCAAGGCTGACCTGGAATTCACTGTGTACTCTCAGGGTGGCCTCGAACTCATGGCAGTCCTCCTAGCTCTGCCTCCTGACTGCTAGGATTAAAGGTACATGCCACCATGCCCAACTTTTTTTTAAAAAATATTTTATTTTATTTTTTTGAGGTAGGGTCTCATTCTAGCCCAGGCTGACCTGGAATTCACTATGGAGTCTCAGGGTGGCCTTGAACTCACAGTGATCCTCCTACCTCTGCCTCCCAAGTGCTGGGATAAATATTTTATTTTTATTTATTTGACGGAGGGGGGGAGAGAGAATGGGCGCATCAGGGTCTCCAGCCACTGCAAACGAACTCCTGATGCAACGTGTGTGCCTCCTTGTCCAGCTGGCTAACATGGGTCCTGGGGAATCGAACCAGGGTCCTTTGGCTTTGTAGGCAAATGCCTTAACTGGTAAGCCATCCCTCCAGCCTTTTTTTTTTTTTTTTTTTTTTTTTGCTTTTCAATGTAGGGTCTCACTCTAGCTCAGGCTGATTTGGAATGAGTTTACCATGAGTTTACTATGTTAGCCTTCAAACTCATGGCCATCCTCCTATCTCTGCTTCCTCAGTGCTGGGATTAAAGGTGTGCGCCACCATGCCTGCATGGTAAAGAATATTTACATTAGGTACAATAGGTTGCCTCCCTTAATGAGCCTCAAATATGAGTCTGGGCAGAGCAGTCTCTAGAGAACTCCTAGGGAAATCTTAGTAACATCTCTTTCTTCTTTCCACAGTATGATTTTAGCTTTGATAAATGACTGAAGCTGCAGAAGCTGGGTCCACATCAACCTACACTACACCGTGCACTGAGGAGCCAGAGACTACTTAAGTCATCCTTAGAACCATGACCATAGCAGTATATATTTTGGTCTTTGAACAAAAAAACTATTTTTGCTGTATTTTTACCATATAAAGTATTTAAAAAAACCATTGAGTTTTTGTAGATTTCTGGTTCTCAACTTTAGCTTGAACCTCAGCTCACGAAGGTGTTTTGCGTCATTGGTATGTGAAGGTGGCTGTTTTGTGCAGCAGTGGGAGTGTGTGCTAGCCTTGCATGCCAAAGAAATAAAGATACATCTAAAAGTCTTAGTAGAAGAGCTGGGCTGCCATGAAGTTTGCTGAGAAGTCAGAGCCCAGAGCAGCACAGATAATGTGGACAAAGAAGAAAGTTACTGGTCTTCCTTGCCTGTGTTTTGGCAGCCTCTTGTTAATGTGGCTTAAGGGTTTATGGGACTGTCAGCCTTTCCACAAGAATGTTAACAGAAAATGATGTTTCATAAATGACATATTTCTTTGTAGAATTTGTGAAACCTTACAAGCCATTTTCCAGGTATGATGTAATTCCTGCTTATAGAAAGGAAAAATAAATTTTAAAGTCAAGATTTTATTAAGAGCTTTCATTTAAAAGCTAGTACTTGCCGGGCGTGGTAGCACATGCCTTTAATCCCAGCACTTGGGAGGCAGAGGTAGGAGGATGGCCGAGAATTCGAGGCCATCCTGAGACTACAGAGTGAATTCCAGGTCAGTCTGGGCTAAAGTGAGACCCTACCTTGGAAAACTAAAAATAAATAAATAAATAAATAAATAAATAAAAGCTAGTACCTCCAGAGCGACACAATCTTCTTGGCTCTGGCCAGGCTTTTATTTTTGCATAAATCTTCCAGTTGTATTTGATCTGATTTTATGGTTTCTTGAGGTAGCATCTTGCTCTAGGTCAGGTTGACCTGGAGTTCATTATGTAGTCTCAGGCTGGCCTTGAACTCACAGGGATCCTTCTGCCTCTGCTTCTCCAGTGCTAGGATTAAAGGTGTGTGCCATCATGCCCGCTTCTCTTTGATACTTTAGTGGATTTGGTGAGATAATTTGGTAAGAGATACTCATCATGTTAGAATCAGGAGCTCAGTCATTGTCAATGAAACTGGCCTATTAATCCTCACTTGTTGCCAGGATTACCTGCAACCCTTCTTCTGCACTGACCACTGAGAGCTGGGAGACCAGTACAAGCCACACTGCATGCACATAGCAGTACCTGGCCACTCAGGTCCTTGGAGCTGCCTTGTGGAAACTGCTGTCTTCCATGAGAGCACTCACTTCCTGACTGTTTTATGGCAATGATCAAAGGGATAATTCTCTTTAGCATGACAGAACTGGATGGCTAAACAAGATGCGTGGTTCCCAGTTCAGCTATGTTGGTTTCAATTTTGATTAAGGCTACTGGAAGATGTCAGGTGTGGTGGTGCACGCCTTTAATCCCAGCACTCGGTTGGCAGAGGAAGGAGGATCCTCATGAGTTAGAGGCCACCCTGAGACTACAGAGTAAATTCTAGGTCAGCCTGGGCTAGAGGGAAACCCTACCTCGGAAAACCAAAGTAAGTAAATAATGTATCCTTTTGGCCCTGCATTAGATGCAAGAGATCCACAAAGCTAGAGTCCTTATCACAGACCACGTTTCAGGATGGAGGCAGTGCCTTTGCCACGCAGGAAAGAATGAATGACACTTGAAGTAAACTTGGTTCATTAGGCCTCTTTGAGATCATTGAAATTCTCCTCTGATAATTTTACACTTCCCGTAGGCAGAGCCAAGAAGCTGAGACAGAGAAGGCATTTTCCTTTTCCCTCTGCTTAAAAACCAGTCACCTTTTTCTTTGTTCTTTTGAAGCTTTGTAAACAACAAAGCAGTTGGAGTGTGTAAATTCTGAGAAACTAAGTAGTTACCAAACATTTAATCTTCAGTAGTCCCTCCCCCGCCAATAGGTAGAGGGTCCCACTATAGACCAAGCTGACCTGGAATTCTCAGGGTGGCCTCAAACTCACAGTGATCCTCCTACTTCTGCCTCTGGAGTGCTGGGATTAAACGCCCGGCTTCTTCCCGTAGTCTTAATCAAAACTGAAACCAACATGGCTGAGGGCTGTCAGGTCACCTGTTGTCAGGCCTAAGTTGATGAACACAGGGTGTTAGAGGAAACAAAGGAAGTCCAAAAGGATAGAAGTTCCAGGAGTGCTTTGTTCTGAAACATTTACTGGTTAAGAACTCTTTCTCGTGTTGCTTGTCTTCATCAGAGCCCAGAAAGTTGTGGGGAAGGTCATTCCTCTGTTTTTATTTATTTTTTAGGGGCTCTTCTACAAATGAAAAAGCCTGGACTTTAAAGTTGTGGTTGAGGTGGTGCTTTTTATTGATTGCAGAGGCTCCTAGAGATCATGTTTAATGCATGGTTCTCCTGTTCTGCCCCCTCCTCTTCCCTGTTTCTCTGTAAAGACCAGTATCCAGGTCCTGATCCGTGCAGACTGCCATGGGCTGTTCCTATGTGCTGTCCTCTTCCATTATTTCAGTGATGGCGGAAGCTGTCATTGGTCTGGCTCCCTGGCTGAGGGAGCCTAGAAAACAAGACCCAAGATGCAGCTTATTGATCACATCTAGCAGGCCCCTCCTTATGCCTGCCACTCAGATGACAATGGAGTAAGGACCCAAGGGCTTCCCCTAGCCTGATGTCACAGTTGGTATCTAATAAATCATCTTGCATACTGTAACCTCCTATGCCACTCACCAGAGGTATTGCAGTCAGCTTTGCTTGCTGACAGAAAACACCTGACCACGAGCAAGTTGTTGGGAGGAAAATAGGTTTATTTTGGCTTACAGACGAGGGGAAGCTCCATGATGGCAGCAGAAAACGATGGCATGAGCAGAGAGGGTGGACATCACCTCCTTACCACATCAGGTAGGCAACAGCAACAGGACAGTGCCAAATACTGACAAGAGGCAGCTGTCTCTAACACCCATAAGCCTGCCCCCAACACTACACCCTTCCAAGTGGATCCAATTCTCAAACTGGCACCAGCTGGGGACATAGCAATCAGAGCACATAAGTTTATAGGGGACACTGAATCAAACTACTGTAATCTCCTATTTGTTTTTATTTACTTGAGAGAGAGAGAATGGGCGTGCCAGCGCCTCCAGCCACTGCAAGCAAACTCCAGACACATGCGCCTCCTTGTACATCTGGCTTACATTGGAACTGGGGAATCGAACCAATATCCTTCGGCTTTGCAGGCAAATGCCTCAACCACTAAGCCATCCCTCCAGCCCAGTAATTTCCTATTTACCAGCTGCAATACCCATTCCTCTATGTACCCATAACATTTCCTGCCCCCTTGTTTTGAAGCAAGCTTGACTTACAACTACTATAAAATAGTATGCATCTTTTATTGTTTTTTTTTGAGGTAAGGTCTCACTCTAGCCCAGGCTGACCCATTCTGCAGTCCCGTGTTGGCCTTGAACTCATGTAGATCCTCTTACCTCTGCCTCTGGGATTAAAAATGTATACCACCATACTTAGTATGTATCCTAAAACACAAACAAAGTACCAGTATCACACAGAAAAATTAATTTTCTTAAAAAATATTTTTATTTACAAGTAGGGTGAGAGAGAAAGAATGGGCATGCTGGCGTCTCTAGCCATTGCAAATGAACTGTAAATGCATGTACCAATTTGTGCATCTGGCTTTACATGGGTACTGGGGAGTTGAACCCAGGTTGATAGGCTTTGCAGGCAAGTACTTTAACTGCTGAGCCATCTCTCCAGCCCCAATCTTCTTGTTTTGGGTTTTCAAGGGTCCCACTCTAGCCCAGGGTGACTCCGTAGTCTCAGGGTGGCATTGAACTCACAGTGATCCTCCTACCTCTGCCTCCCGAGTGCTGGGATTAAAGACGTGCATCACCATGCCTGGATTTTTTTTTTTTTTTTTTGAGTTTTGCTATGTAACCCAGGCTAATCTCAAACTCACAATCCTGTTTCTCCTGAGTGGTTGAGTAGTGATTTCTTACTATTAAGTATCCCAGATTCTCATACTTTTCCATGACCTCAGTTTTGCAGTTGGTTTGTTCACTTGGAGTAACACAGTCCATACATTTAGTAATGACCATTGAGTTTTGTTTTTCGAGGTAGGGATGACCTGGAATTCACTATGTAGTCTCAGGCTAGCCTCAAACTCACAATCCTTCTACCTCTGCCTCCCAAGTGCTGGCATCAATAGCATGTGCCACCACACCCGGCCTATTGAGCTTTTAGGTTTACTTTTTTTCCTAGTTTAAGAAGTTGGATCATTCCGCATAGAGATTAAGTTCTTTGCTGTGTAGAAACTGCAAGCTTCTAGATCTTGCTGCTTTATCCTCCTCAGTAGCTTTTTCTTGTGCTGGCACTAAAAGCGTGCACCACCAGATCCAGCTTAGGTAGTAATTTTTAAATCACCCCAGAAAAACCTGTTTTTCTGCATGCATTCTCATTCAGTACAGTACAGCACAATGCTATCTGGTAAGATCTAATAGCTGCCTTTATAGATGAGGAGACAGTAAGTTGACAAATCAAGTGATATTCAGGTTTTTTTTTTTGGCTTGTCGAGGTAGGGTTTCACTCTAGCTCAGATCTGAGTGGCCTCAAACTCACTGCGATCCTATCCCTGCCACCCAAGTGCTGGGATTAAAGGCATGTGCCACCATGCCTGGGCCTGTGATATTTTTTAAGTTATATTTACTTACTTTCAAGCAGACAGAGAGAATGGACACACTAGGGCCTCCAGCTGCTTCAAAGTCTCCAGATGCACATGCCATGTTGTGCTTCTGGCTTTATGTGGGTATTGCAGAATTGAACCTGGATCATTAGGCTCTACGGGCTTAACCTTAACCACTGAACCATATTTCCGGCACTCTAAAATATATGGCACACTAGAACACACTCTAGATGTGTCACTTTGTGCATCTGGCCTTTAATCTGGAATTAAAGGCATGCGCCACGCCTGGCTAAATGTAACATTTTAAAAAATGCCTTTTAAAAAATGTTTTAATTGCAAGAGGGGAAGATAGAGAATATGAATGGGTGTTCCAGGGCCTCTGGCCAATACAAACTTCAGATGTATGCACCACTTTGTGAATCTGGCCTTATGTGGGTACTAGGGAATTGAACCAGGTCATTAGGCAAGTGCCTTAACCACTGAGCATTCTCTCCAGCCCTCAAATGTAACTTTCTAATAAATTAAGCAGTTAACTAGAACCAGTAAAGATGGACGAGGCTATCTTTGACAAGTTTTGATTTTTTTTCCCAAGGTAAGTGGCCTGTGGATTAAAAAACAGCTCAGATAATAGTTTCTGTGAGTTCCAGCTTCTTCAAAGCAGTGTATTTAAGCTTGTTTTCCTCTCATCTATGGAGTGGGAATTAGAGTACCTGCCTGCCCCATAAAGCTATCAATGATTTCCATGAGAGTGAGTTTCAGGGGCTCATATTGTGACTATACTCCAGAAAGCCCTCTCCTATATGCTCAGTAACCAAATAGGTGTTCGTGTGCAATTAACATTGTGGCTTGTGCTGAACTACCACCCTTGCTCCTGCTTCTAATCTGTGCTCTCCTCACTCGAGTAATACAGCATGGTCTTGCAGTGGTCAGACACCAAGAAGTGGATTACTGCCAGGCTTATAACCTTGGGTGTTAACAATTAGATGTTTCTTTTGAATAGAGATTTTAAACAGCTTGGGAATCCAAGAATTATTTATTTGAAAAATAGTTTATTTTGGCTTAAGACTTGAGGGAAAGCTCCATGATGGCAGGGGGAAATGATGGATGGCACAAGCAGAAGGTGAACATTACCTTCTCATCAACATCATCAGGTAGACAACAGCAACAAGACAGTATGCCAAACACTGGCAATAGGAAACTGGCTATAACCACCATAAGCCTGTCCCCAACAATAAAATGCCTTCAGGAGGCGTTAGTTCCCAAAATCAGCTGGGAACCTAGCATTCAGGACACCTAAGTTTATGGCAGATACCTGAACCAAACCACCACATTCTGCCCCTGAACCCCATAAACTAATAACCATTCATGATATCAAATGCAATGCATTCAGTCCAACTTTAAAAAGTCCCCAAAGTTTTTTTTTTTTTTTTTTTGTTTTTCGAGGTAGGGTCTCACTCTAGTCCAGGCTGACCTGGAACTCACTATGGAGTCTCAGGGTGGCGGCCTCAAACTCACGGTGATCCCCCTACCTCTGCCTCCGGCGTGCTGGGATTAAAGGCGTGTGCCACCACAACCGGCTTTCTATCTAATTTTTAAGGAGTAGTTTGCCTTAAGAAAAAAAAAAAGATCTTGGATTATGGGAATATTTGAACATCATTAGGATTGATAAAAACTTTGGGGAGCCAGGCGTGGTGGGACACGCCTTTAATCCCAGCACGCCGGAGGCAGAGGTAGGGGGATCACCGTGAGTTTGAGGCCGCCACCCTGAGACTCCATAGTGAGTTCCAGGTCAGCCTGGACTAGAGTGAGACTCTTACCTCGAAAAACAAACAAAACAAACAAAAAAAAATTATTAGAGATAGAATGAGAAAGTGAGAATGGGTATACCAGGTGCTCTAGCATGTTCATCTGGCTTAAGTGAGATGTAAGGAATCAAACCTAGGTCTTTAAGCTTTGCAGGCAAGCACCTTAACCACTAAACCATCTTTCCAACCCCCAAGATTTTTTTTTTTTTTTTTTTTTGCTTGTTTGAGGTAGGGTCTCACTGTAGCTCAGACTGACCTGTAATTCACTATGTAGTCTAAGGGTGGCCTTGAACTCACAGTGGTCCTCCTACCTCTGCCTTCCAAGTGCTGGGATTAAAGACATGCGCCACCACACCCGGCCTCCCAAGATCTTTTAACTGAGCCATAATACCAAACAAACCCAGCACTGAATAAACATTCACACTGCAAACAATGACACTGGGCACAGCAAAGAAATATTCAACCAATATAAGATTTAAAATAACCCATCTCCAAAGTTTGTTAATTCTTACATTTATTTATTTGAGAGCGACAAGACAAAGAGGCAGAAAGAAAGAGAGAGATTGAGAATGGGTGTGCCAGGGCCTCCAGCCACTGCAAACAAACACCAGATGCGTGTGCCCCCTTGTGCATCTGGCTAATGTGGGTCCTGGGGAATTGAGCCTTGAACCAGTGTCCTTAGGCATCACAGGCAAGCGTTTAACCGCTAAGCCATCACTCCAGCCCCAAAATTTGTTAATTCTAACCAGCAGCAAGTCTCTGGAGTTCCAATTCTGCCCCTCCAGCTAGGCTACTTAAGAGTCCTGGAAAACAACATCTGGGCCAGCAGCTCCTCCTTAGCAGGCAATCCTGCTTCACACTGCCCAAGGCCATGTTGCAAATTCAATGACCCTCTTTCCTGCACTTGTTATACTCCATAATACCAGGTGGGCTGCCAATTTGTTAATCCAGGGGGGTATAAAGCAGACTTTAAAGAACAGGACACTCCTTCAGCATTCAGTCCCCTTTAAAAGATTGTGTTCTGTTGCCCCAATGCAAATCAGGTGGCCCAATCTCAATGGTTGTAATCTCTCATACAATTCCAGCTGAACAGGCAGAAACTCAGCCCAAAGATTACATTTCTGTGCCATATCCCTCTGCTCACACCAGTCCTTTCCTATGCAAAGCAACCCTGCACAAGTTCTCAGGACAGCGTAACAGCAAGCCTCTCACACAAACTGCTTCTAGCCCAGTCCAGGCAAGGCTTCCTCACCCTCACAAGCCAAACTTCCCAATCCATAGTACTTACTGCATTCAGGTCTTTCTACTCTGACCAGAATAGTCCATCAAGCTGTACTTACAGTTCTGCAAGGTGCTTCTTAAGCCAAGATTTAAAATTCATCCCATTCCTCTTGAAAATCAGCTCCAAGAAGTCAAAGTCAGAGAGTCAGGTTTTAAGAAGCAATGGCACCACTCTCAGTACCAACTTCACTGTTGCAGTCAGGTTCACATTGCTGGCAGCAATCACCCAACTATGAGCAGCTTGTAGGAAAGTTTATTTTGGCTTAGAGGCTTGAGTTGAGGGGAAGCTCCATGATGGCAGGGGTAAACAATGGCATGAGCAGAGGATGGAACTCACCTCCTCACCAACATTAGGTGGACAAGAGTAACAGGACAGTGTGCCCAGAATCCCAAGATTTTAAAAAGCCCTCAGTTGAGTTTCACATGCACTTGGACTTAAGCTCACAGGTTTTTGAATCCCTTTGCTATATTTTTTCTAATTGAGGTAGGTTCTCACTTTAGCCCAGGATTATTGGAACTCTCTCTCTGCTGTCATCAAAGGTGCACTACACCATGCCTGGCTTCTGCTGTATTTTTAAACATACACTATGTATACACTGAAAAGTAATAAATCTTGCTCACAGTTGGTTTTTCTATTAGCAGATAAAGTACTTAGCATGCTTAATAGTGCTGGATCTTTTTTTTTTTTTTTGGTTAAACATGTGCGAACACCAAGGCCTTTTCCCTGATAACATCTTGTGCTAAGTAAATGGCACTTATGTGGCTTGGGAATTGAACCCAGTCCAGCAGGTTTTGCAAAAAGTGCCTTTTCAATCTTACCTAAAGCAATCTACACATTTAATGCAATCCCTATCAAAATTCCAAAGGATTTCTTCGTGGAAATAGAAAAAACAATCCAAAAATTCATTTGGAATCACAAAAAACCTCGAATATCTAAAATAATACTGAGCAACAAAAAAGAGGCTGGTGGTATCACCATACCTGATTTTAACCTATACTACAGAGCCATAGTAACAAAAACAGCCTGGTACTGGCACAAAAACAGACATGTAGATCAGTGGAACAGAATAGAGGACCCAGATGTAAGCCCAAGTAGCTATAGCCACGTGATATTCGATAAAAATGCCAAAAATACTCATTGGAGAAGAGACAGCCTCTTCAGCATATGGTGTTTTGAAAACTGGATATATATCTGCAGAAGAATGAAAATAGATTCTTCTCTCTCGCCATGCACAAGAATTAAGTCCAAATGGATTAAAGACCTTAACATCAGACCTGAAACTCTGAAACTGCTAGAGGAAAAAGTAGGGGAAACCCTTCAACATATTGGTCTTGGCAAAGACTTTCTGAATACAATCCCAATTGCTCAGGCAATAAAACCACAGATTAACCACTGGGACCTAATGAAATTACAAAGATTTTGCACCGCAAAGGACACAGTGAAAAAAGCAAAGAGGCAACCTACAGAATGGGAAAAAATCTTCACCAGCTATATATCTGATAGAGGATTAATATCTAGGATATACAAAGAACTCAAAAAGTTAAATAATAAGGAATCAAACAAGCCAATCAAAAAATGGGCTATGGAGCTAAATAGAGTTCTCAAAGGAAGAAATACGAATGGCATATAAGCATCTAAAAAAATGTTCTACGTCACTAGTCATCAGGGAAATGCAGATTAAAACTACATTGAGATTCCATCTCACTCCTGTCAGATTGGCCACCATCATGAAAACAAATGATCATAAATGTTGGCGGGGATGTGGAAAAAAAGGAACCCTTCTGCACTGCTGGTGGGAATGCAATCTGGTCCAGCCATTGTGGAAAACAGTGTGGAGGTTCCTAAAGCAGTTAAGAGATTGATCTACCATATGACCCAGCTATAGCGCTCCTAGGCATATATCCAAAGGACTCATCTCATTTCCTTAGAAGTACATGCTCAACCATGTTTATTGCTGCTCAATTTATAATAGCTGGGAAATGGAACCAGCCTAGATGTCCCTCAACAGATGAGTGGATAATGAAGATGTGGTACATTTATACAATGGAGTTCTACTCAGCGGTAAAGAAAAATGAAGTTATGAAATTTGCAGAAAAATGGATGGACCTGGAAAATATTACACTAAGTGAGGTAACGCAGGCCCAGAAAGCCAAGCGCCACATGTTCTCTCTCATATGTGGATCCTAGCTACAGATGACTGGGCTTCTGCGTGAGAATGAAAATACTTAGTAGCAGAGGCCAGTAAGTTGAAAAGGAGACATAAAGGGTGGAGAAAGGAAGGGAGGAGGATACTTAATAGGTTGATATTGTATATATGTAATTACAATGATTGTAATGGGGAGGTAATATGATGGAGAATGGAATTTCAAACGGGAAAGTGTGGGGGGTGGGGAGGGAGGGAATTACCATGGGATATATTTTATAATCATGAAAAATGTTAATAAAAATTAAAAAAAAAAAGTGCCTTTTAACCTCTGAGCCATCTTCACAGCCCTTCTTTATTGTTGTTTTTACAAGACAGGGTTTTCACATAGCCTAGGCTAGCTTCAAACTCATGTAGCCAAAAACTGACTCATGTCTTTACCTCCCAAGTGTCTGGACTACAGCAGTGTATCACCATACCTGACTCCAACTGAATAGTTACTAAGAAGCAATGTGGGACTGGAGAGGGGACTTAGTGGTTAAGGCGTTTGCCTGCTAAGCCAAAGGACCCACATAAGCCAGATGCACAAGGAGCACATGTGTCTGGAATTCATTTGCAGTGGCTAGAGGCCTTGGTGTGCCCATTCTGTATCTGTCTCTCTTCTATATCTGCTTGCAAACAAACAAACAAACAAAAAACAGCAGTAGCAATGTGGGAAGAAAACTATAGTAAGCTGAAGGTTGTAGCTCACAACTATATTCACAGCAATTTGGATGAATTATGATTGCCCAGAGTTCAAAGCTAGCCTGGGCTACAAAGATCCTGTTTCAAGATAACATATTAGGAATGGGGAGACATCTCAGCGGCTAAAGGCACTTGCTTCCAAAGCCTGCTGTCCCAGGAGTTCAATTCCCTAGACATAAAGCCAGATGCACAAAGTGGCACACATACAGAGTTTGCTTGCAGTGGCTGGAGACCCTGGCACATCCATTCTCTTTCCCTCCCTCCTTTTCTCAAATAAATAAATAAAATAAAACCCACCAAAAAATCAATGTGGTTGTTTTATGGACAAGCTAACATAAATTTACTAAAAGAAATGTCTTTTCAGGGCTGGAGAGATGACTCAGCAGTTTAGGTGCTTGCCTGCAATGGCTAACCACCTGGGATCAAGTCCCCAATACCCACGTAAAGCCAGATGCACTGAGTGGCACATATATCTGGAGTTTGTTTGCAATGGCTGGAGGCCCTGGCACACCCTTTCTCTCTCTTTTCTATGCCTCTTTCTCTCTCAAATAAATAAATGTATTTAAAAACTGTCTAAAAACAAAAACTGGTAAAAGGCAATGATAAGCATTTTATTCAGCTGAATCTTCCAGCAGCCCTAGGTTTTTTTTTTTTTTTTTTTTTTTTGGGGGGGGAGTCTTTTCAAATCAAAACCACTACCTTGTTTAACTATTCATTTTCATCTCAGGTTTGTTTTCTGAGGTAAGGGTGTCTCTCTAGCTTATGCTGACCTAGAATTCACTACATAGTCTCAGGGTGGCCTCAAACTCATGGTGATCCTCCTCCCTCTGCATCCTGAGTGCTGGGATTAAAGGCGTGTACTATCATGCCTGGGTTCATCCAGTTAAAAAAAAAAAAGGACATTTTAAAAATGTTTTATTTAGTTGTGAGCAGAGAAGTGAGACAGAAGAATGGGCACACCAGGGCCTCCAGCTGCTACAAACTCCAGATGCAAATGCCAGTTAGTGTATCTGGCTTTACATGGGCATAGAAAAATTAAACCTGGTCATTAGACTTTGCAAGCAAATGCCTCAACCACTGACCCATCTTTCCAGCCCTGGCTATTTTTAAAAATATATAAACATAAATGTACCATAAGGTTTATATGCATTGCTTTCTACAAGGTAAGTCTTTAACATTTCCAAGAAAATTTTTTTTTTTCCCCCTGAGGTAGCATCTCACTCTAGCCCAGGCTGACCTGGAATTCACTATGTAGTCTTACGGTGGCTTTGAACTCACTGCAATCCTCCTAGCTCTGCCTCCCAAGCGCTTTGATTAAAGGCATGCACTGCCATGCCGGCTCCAAGCATTGCTTCTTTGGAGTCCATTCACAACTCAGTAAAACAAGTTGTTTTAGATAAAGACAGTGCTACTTGATTTCCCCATAAATGGCAATGTAATATAGGGAGAATGACTTAGTTATTCATTCTGTTTATTGGATTGAGAGAAGGGGAATACAAAGGACTGGGTAAGTGCTGTGCACTGACAAGGAAAAGGGGTACTGAAAATAAAATTTAAAAAATATCCAGGTAAAGCAAATCAAAGTTAATGTAATTTCAATCAAACAGAAACTTTAAAGACATTTAATATACACACATTTATAAAATAAGAGTCAACAAAAAGGTGTCTTGTAAATAATTAGTAGAACAAGTGAAAATAAATATGAGACCTGAAGTTTTTATACTTTAATGAAATAATAAAGCAAAGAAATTTAAACTACTAAATATAATCTGAGAGGCAATTAAAACAAACCCAAGTTTAAGAACACAATTCTCTGGAAACACGTAATCAGTCCATAGCAAATAGTTATTACATACCAAAAGCTCTACGTGTTAACTAGTTCCACCACAATGCCATGTAACTCTCCACAATTTAGAAATCTTGAGATCGACACTGAAGTTCTTGTTCTTGATCTCTACAGCTTGGTTTGCAAGCACACACACGTTTTTGTGGATCTATCCCCTAACCATACATATACATTTTCAAGGAGCCAATAACTTTTTCTTTTTCCATCTGTGCCTAAAAATGTATGATTCAGTTCTAGCACACTGATCCTAACAATAAAAATGCATAATTTAAGCTGGGGACACAATTTCAGTCATATAAAAATAGACGAATATTAACCAAGCCTTAAAGTCAGACAGGGTACTTAACATGTGCATGAGACTTTACGTAAAAATGATGAGAACCTAGAACAGCTATTTCCAGGGTTTATGAATTAAGTACTTTCTCCCCCCCCACACACGCACACACACACGCACGCACGCACACACACACATACACACACACACTTTTTTTTTTTTACTAGTAGCCTCATGAAATCCAGACTATCTGGATCAAGTAGGTAGGGGGATGGGGTATACAGTTTTTTTACTTCTCCAATCGTAGGGCAGCTACTATATCAATAGCTTAACACTGGAAATTTTCAGTTAAACTCACCCTGTTTTTAAAAAGTGTCTAAGTGTAAATGCAAATTCACCTTTTTTTTTTTAAAGTTAGCAGTTACGTTAAATCAGATATGGTTTCTGAAATGGAGGTAGCAACTCAAAAAGAGGGTTGCTGGAATTTAAATGAGAAATTATATTAAAACTAAAAATACATTTTAGAGATGGGACAAAAAGGATATTAAGATAAATATCTTCTTTCCTCCCCATTCAAAAGCAGCCACTCTTCTGCTGTGAAAGGAACTGACATGGGTATGTCCCCTTTCAAGAGATGTGCGATACATTTACCCACTGTGAGGCAGGTGATAGGGTCAGTTCTTGTTTGCAGGAACCAACAGCCTAAAAAAGAAAATTTCAAGATGGGGAGGGAAAGAAGGATTTTCTATTAATGTCACAGAATGCCACTCTAGAGGCATTAACACTCCTAACAGTAAACCTCCTTGTATTACTACTACCTGTGTTTTTTTAAAGACTAAAAATATTGACCAAGATGGGTTTTGTTCCTTACAACTAGGCAGGTTATTTTCATTGCTTATAGTTGAGAAATCATTTTGTTCTCCCACCCAGTAAGATGGGCCAATTGGTGGGGGAATTTGCAAATAAAATTTCCTCTGCTTAAACGACTTACCTGGATCAACAGAAGACATTTATCTGGCCAATAAAAGCAACAAAAATATAGCTGGCATGAATACTAATGAAGTATAGAAATCAACACTGAAGCTTTGCCGTCCCTCCCAACCAACTCCCTTCCCTCTTTACCACCACCCACAAACCAATCTCAGTAATCCCCCAACCCAATACTTTCTCACTAATAACCAGTTATTTAGAGGAAAAAGACAATTTCATTCTTGCTCTAGCCCTTAATCAATGCATAATTACAAAAACATTTTCAAGCACATGGAATTGAGCCTACTAACCTGATTTTTGGAGCCAAAAATTCTCCACTATTTTGATCTATGTGCAAAAAGTATTGGTACTTTTCATTTTGTACATTTGTTATCTCGTAGCTGGCTTGAACAGAATTTTCTTTAAGCTTATTAGAGTCTAAAGCATTATCAGAAATTTCAGTTGATAGCTATGGGTTAGAAAAATCCTGCAATCAAGTTCTTACAGCATAAAACCCTAGGGTTTCTTCACCATCTTATCCAGCTTTCTAACACACATGGCAAAAGTATGAAACAAGACGTTCACAGCAAATTGGCACTGCCAAGTACCAGTATTTACAGGAAGCTGCCAGTTAGGACAGACCTGGGAACGGACTCCCCTAGCTGCTGGGCACCGTTGCATAGCTGTTACTCCGCTTTCACAGGAGTTATATTCGCATAAAATGTGCCTCAGTTTTATCCCATTTTTTAACTTAGTTTTGAGCTGCTTTCTAGAAGCACTGTGAAAACTCACATCTAAGGGTGGCTGGGTGCAGTAGTAGAATCTGAGTGCCAAACTGTCCCTGAATGGGCACAAATCTTAGCAAGTGTTACAAATGCACAACAGTACAATGTAACCAAATTTGTAAACAGCCATGGAGCTCTATGACCACATTTTGTTAGTGATGTTACTGTAGAGACTGGGGTCTACTAATGGCTTCATGGTATACATGAATCAAAATATGAATAATTTTAACTATATGAGGTAAAGAGAAGTTGCCACTTAATTATTTACAGTTACCAATGAAAATTTTTATTCAAGCTTAAAGTAAAAATCTTAGTCAAGAAAAATGAAGTACCAGATAAACGGTAACAGTTATTTTCACTTAGAAGTATCAAAACAGGAAGTCTTTGATTCTCTAAAGTGGTGGTCTCTGCAAAAACGAAACTTAAATCTTTTACATACTAATTTGCCAAAATAAGCTGCTGACCAAGATCTGTCATTTTCTTCCGATGGGCTTTGGGAGACTCCACACTAATTTAAGGCCAGACGTGTTTCACTTTCTTCTCCTTCCCCTGGCTTGCCCCTCTCTCCCTGCTGCCAGCCCTTCCCCACCATCCCCACGAGGAAAGAATTCCTGAAATGCAAGTATTTTCTTCTTAGTGGGTCCTGGGGTATTATCACAGAATTACTAGACTTGGTGAGGGCTGGAGGGCAACTTGGTACAAGAGATTTTCTTCACCAGAATCTTACTTTGGGGTTATCCCCAATTCTCTCCCCAGTAGCTGTTGTCACCCTATTTGCCCTCTAACTGAAAACAGGTTATTTCAAGGGAGACTATGCTGTACTGAGCTGGTACAGGATTTAAAAACATACCATGAACACCAGGCTTTTGGCTTGTTAAATGTGGAACTTCAAAATCAAGCCTTTTTCCATGAAGGAGAGGGAAACCTTTCCTTAAACTAAAAGGGGAGGGAGAGGAGAGGGTAGGACTGTCCACAGCACCAGTTTGAATGAGGTTCAATATGGCAACATCTGAAAAGCTAAGAAGGAATCTTCTTTGAAATTTTTGTGTCCCTAAATGTCCAATAATTGCTAGGAGAAATGACTATGAGGATTTAATCTCAGTTTAAGTATGTTTTAACTTGCTGAATTCTTCTAAATCTCAGCTACACTATATCAATTTCCAAAGTAGTTCTATTTGCTGATTTCTACTCTCTTGATAGATCACACCAAAATTACTCCCCAAGTTGAGAACAACTGGGAATGAACTGTTGAAAACCTAGACTGTTGACTGGCATTTCATGTTGGTGTATTTAAAATTCTCCTTTTGAGTCTTGAATTTCTTCAACATCAGGTACTGATGTTCCTTCAGAAGTAAAGCAAAAAAGGGGGGACCTTCAAAGTATTCCTCTCAATTTCCTTTGTAATGTCCTCCTTCCCAGCACTGTTTCTGACCATGTCTCATGTGGCATTCCAGAAGAGCATCAGCTATACTGCATATCTAAGTCATTGAGGAAACTGTTTTTACGCTGGTTTAGATTCCAAATGTATACAAATGAAGTCACTTTAATCCTATAAATACTTCTTAATTTATTTTTAAAAAATTGTGCTGTTAACCCTTTTACGGGGCAACAAGCTTTGTGAAAAGTACAAAACTTTTTGTCAAATGTAATATTGAGAGTGCTTTTGACATAGTTCACTGGTTTATCATCTGATCAGTATATACTGTGCAACGGGCAAGGCTAGAATCCATGAACCAAGCTGCAAAGATCTCAAGCTAAATAAGGCGGAAAGATTTGGAGAAACAAAAGAAGGAATTCTTTCCTGTCCAATGTGTACTCTTCAGACTAATGCACTCTTTCTATCAAGCCTTCTAAACTGTTAAATAAAGTTTTCCAAACAAGCATTTAAACTTCATTACACAGAAGAGCAACAAGAATGGTATCCCACCAGACAAAAGGCAGGAGGGAAAAAAATATATATACTGAGTTCAATGGGTAAGCCTGAAGGTAGCACAGTTCTTCACAACCGATGGGGGGATAATTCAACATGGTGTCCGACAACGTTCTAACGACGTGCTTCATCAACTGGTTACTATGAAGCAAGGTGTAAATGTTTGGCCCCAATCGGGCTTCAGAAATGGTTCTTTTTTTCATGACGAGCATGTCTGTCCAGCTATCAATCATGTTTGTTTGCACCAAATCCCAAGCCATTAAAATACGACTAATTTTAAGTGAAACAGAAGTCGTCTGCTCCAAATCTGCCATCAACTATCCATGCTGCTGCTTTCCTCTGAATGAAGTCGAGAAGAGATGTGCAAAGGGAGAAGGTGGGGGGAGGGAAGAAAAAAGTTACCAGTTAGTTTCAAAAAATAAGCATCAGGACATTATAGAAAATTAGTAACAATTAAAAATTCTTGCTATTTTCACACCCATTAAAACAATGCCTCTGCCTCACTTCTTACATTATATAATATAAACTAATGATTATTTTGAATACTGGAGAAAATTAAGCGAAAAATTTTGTCAGAATTTCCTACTTTATTTATTTATTTTTGTTTGTTTGAGGCATGATCTCACTCTAGCCCAGGCTGACCTGGAATTCAGTATGCAGTCTAAGGGTGGACCAGACTAGAATTTGAATTTGCTACTTAAAAGAAAAAAAATTTTTTTTTTTAGGGCTGGAGAGATGGCTTAGTGGTTAAGGTGCTTGTAGGCAAAGCCAAAGATCCTGGTTCAATTCTCCAGGACCCAATGTAAGCCAGATGCACAAGGGGATGCATGCATCTGGAGTTCGTTTGCAGTGGTAGGAGCCCCTGGTGTGCCAATTTTCTCTCTTTCTCTGCCTCTTTCTCTCTTAAATAAATAAAACACATTAAATTTTTTTTAGCTGGCTGTGGTGCACACACCTTTAATCCCAGCACTTGGTAGGCAGAGATAGGAGGATCTCCATGACTTTGAGACCACCCTGAGACTACATAGTGAGTTCAAGGTTAGCCTGGGCTACCTACTCCAAAAAACCAGAACACAAAATGCCAGAGCCTCCAGCTACTGGAAATGAACTCAACATGTATGTACCATTTGGTGTATCTGGCTTTATGTAGGTACTGGGGAAATCAAACCCAGGCCTTTAGGCTTTGTAGGTGAGGAAGTGCCTTAGCCACCAATATATCTCTACAGCTCATTGTTTCCTATTTTTCAAACTAACCCTGAAATAAATACACAAATTACAAAAATCATGTTTACAATAGAAAAGGGGCTGATAAAGATCTGGTAGAGGCAAAACTGCCCACTATAAATATATACTTAGTTCTTCTAGTTACTTAATTCAAAAGCCTGCATTATTACCCAACTCCATTTTTTTTTTTTTTTTTTTCCCCGAGGTAGGGTCTCACTCTGGCCCAGGCTGATCTGGAATTCACTATGTAGTCTCAGGGTGGCCTTGAACTCATGGCAATCCTTCTACTTCTGCCTCCCAAGTGCTGGGATTAAAGGCGTGCGCCACCACCCAACTCCATTTTGGAATGACAATTTAAATAATTTTATTAAGACAGATTTTACATGTAATACACTCATTTAAAATGTGTAACTCAAGTTTTTAGTATATTCACACAGTGTACAATTACTATCAAAATTTTTTCCCCCCCAAAGGTAGGGTCTCACTCTAGCCAAGGCTGACCTGGAATTTGCTATGTATTTGGCTTTGAACTCATGGTGATCCACCTACCTCTGCCTCCCGAGTGCTGGGATTAAAGGTGTGCGCCACCATGCCCGGCTCAATTTTGGAACATTTTTACCATCCATTAGTAAACACAACTTCAGTCTCAGCCCTAGGATAACTAGTTTGTATGTATTGGCCTTTAACCTATTTCACAAATGCAATCACAGCATGTGGTCTTTTATGTCAGGCATCTTTCACTCAAAGCATATTTTTGCTGCTGTTAGATGAAAGAGGGTCTTGCTGCATGTAGCCCAGGATGACCTGACCTGAAACTCACTATGTATATCTCAGGCTACACTGAAATCCCAGCCATCCTCCAACCTCAGCCTCTTCAGTGCTGGGATTAAAGGTATATAAAGATGCCCAGTTTAGGGCTGGAGAGATGGCTTAGTGGTTAAACGCTTGCCTGTGAAGCCTAAGAACCCTGGTTCGAGGCCCGATTCCCCAGGACCCACGTTAGCCAGATGCACAAGGGGGCACATGTATCTGGAGTTTGTTTGCAGTTGCTGGAGGCCCTGGTGTGCCCATTCTCTCTCTCTCTGCCTCTTTCTCTGTCTGTCACTTTCAAATAAATAAATAAAACATTAAAAAAAAAACAAACAAACAAAAAGATGCCCAGCTTAGGCAGATTGTTTTAGGGTCATCTGGGTTCAAATTTGAATCAATCCTTTTTTTTTTTAAATGGTTTTCAAGATAGGGTCTCACTCTAGCACAGGCTGACCTGGAATTCACTAAGTAGTCTCAAGGTGGCCTCGAACTCATAAAGATCCTCTCTGCCTCCCAAGTGCTGGGATTAAAACCATGGGTTACCACGCCTGACCTGAATGTCATTTTCTTTAGCCTAATTTATACTTTTCAAAATTCTTCTTCTAGGGCTGGAGAGACTGCTAAGTGGTTAAAGATACTGGCTTGCAGAGCTTTCCAGCCTGGGTTCAACTCCCTACTACCCACATAAAGCCAGATGTACAAGATGACACATCAATGTGGAGTTCATATGCAGTGCCAGGAGGCCCTGGTGAGCCCATTCATATTCTCTTTCAAATATAGATGTATGTTTTTAAATATCTATTCTAAGAAGCTACGACTTAGGGGGGGAAAAAAAAGCTTTTGTCGTGTTTATGTGGAGAGCCCAGAAGTTACCTGAAAAACTGTTTATAAAGAAGTTCATAAAGAAGTTTAATTTCAAGAATGACCGTAGTTTTTTTTAAGGCTACAACTATGTTCCTGTGGCATTCTGGATGTTGCTGAAATTTTACTCAGCACTTAAAACTGAGCAGAATTTGGCTTACCCACTAACAAGTTAACATAGTCATCAAATTCACTCAGTAGAAGAGCAATTATTATTACACTACAGTGGAGTTTCTGTTATTACATAGCCAATAGTCTCCTAGTTCTTCAAACTTCCTCCAAATTACTAATAAAATTAGTAAAGAAAAGCAGCTGAGTGTGGTGGCACACGCCTTTAATCCCAGCACTCAGGAGGCAGAGGTAGGAGGATGGCTATGAGTTTGAGGCCACCTGAGACTACATAGTGAATCCAAGATCAGCCTGAGCTAGAGACCCTAACTTGAAAAACCAAAAGAAAAGTGCAGATAATTACAGTAGTAGATCTATAAAGATCCTATTTTAAGAGTGAGCCTTGAAATTTAAGCAGCGCAACAAATGATGGTAAGGATTTCTGGTCTTAGTTGACTTCCTAGAGGAATGTTCTAATGCCATACAGCGATAAGGTCCCTTTCAGCTCTGGGCAGCTCTACACAGCAGTTTTTCAAGCTTTGTGATACAAATGTTATTTTGTTCTGATTTTACTCTTATTTCTGACCAAAAAAAGACAAGCAAACTCCCCTCTGCTTAGAATCACTAATTCTAAGAGTTAGTGTTCTTTACTAAAACATTTATGTGGGACAAAGTGAACAAAACATTCTCTAGGTAAATTATTTCCTTCTAAACAAACCATACATTTTACTTGTCCTCTTTGAAAAAAAAAAGAGATAAGTCATTTATATAAAATTTGTTATTACCTCTCCTCTCTAGTACTGATATTATATTCAATTATGCATTTGTCCTCATCTGCTAGCTTTTTATACTTTCTTCATCTCCAAGAATCAAGGTGGTGGGAAAAAAACTTCCAGACCTAGATTTGAAGAAATGGCAGAACTCAAAAAGTTTATTAGCTTTGCCATATTTTAGCCCGTTACCTATTCAAATGTAAAAATGTTTCTCCCATGGGACTATGAAGTTAACGTAGAGAGACTATGTAAAGTTCTTAACAGGCTACTTGATGCATGGGTAACAAGGAGAATTAAGTTGCTTTCTCTTTCCTTAGCTTTCAGACTAGCTCATATTAAAATATGCTACACAGTGCTAGCATGTTTGTTTAAGAGAAAACTCATTAAGATCATTAAAACAAAAGCTTTGAGCCAGGCATGGTGGCTTATGCCTTTAAAAATCCCAGCACATGGGAGGCAGATAGGAGGGTTGCCATTAATTTGAGGCCACTCTGAGACTACACAGTGGATTCCAGGTCAGTCTGGACTAGAACAAGACCCTATCTTGGTTGAAAAAAAAAAAAAAAAATTCCAAATTAAAAAACAAAAATTTAAATTTATTTATTTGACAGAGAAAGAGAGGATGGGCACTCCAGGGCCTCCAGTCATTTCAAACAAACTCTAGACGCATGCACCCCCTTGTGCATCTGACTAACATGGGTTCTGGGGAATTGAAGCTGTGTCCTTTGGCTTTGCAGGCAAATGCCTTAACTGTTAAGCCATCCCTCCAGGCCAACTTTCCAAATTTTGTGTATGTTTTATGTAATATTACATTTAGGTAGGGGGCTGAAGTAAAATTTACTTGAAGACTTGAAGGGACAGTACTGGAAGGAGGCAGCATACTCCAGGTTCCTCTCATCCAAAGAAAACCTATATATATTAACAGATCTTGGCTTTCTTAAAGTTTGTCAAACTACTGTTTAAGAAAACTGTACAGTAACTCCACAGAGCAGTATTTTACTTAGAGAAAATAAGGAACACTGCACAATGGTCTTACCTTCAATATTCTGGTGATCTATAAAAGGTGCTGGTCCCCATATTCTAACAGTACCATCATCTGAGGCACTGGCCATCATGGATGAAATCTGAGGGTTCCAGCTCACACAGTTGACTGTACGCGTGTGCCCTGTCAGCTCTGCAATTGGCAGTTCGCTGCGTTTGTGCCAGATGTAAACCTTATGATCTAAATACACAGAAATTGGAGAAAAATTAAGAGTTGTGATACAAAATCAATGACCTTAAATTATCATTCAGTACATTCCGAGTAGCATTCTTGATTACTAGGACTTAAAAAAAAAAATTAAAACATGATGAGTTAACCTTGTTAATAAAATATACATTTTCCCTACTCACAGTGACTAGCTCTTATCAAGTCACATAGTCTATGTGAATATTCTGTCTATACCTGACCAGTGAATAGTTACAATCTGGTTATTTGAACATAAATGAGTCCAGGACCAAGATGATAAATTCCATTGAAATGTGAGGTGAACAAGAAGCAAGACATCCAAAAGCAAAAACAATGAAGATGAAAGCTAAGTCACTTTTGAGAACCAAGTACCTTGCGTGTATCATTTAAGCTTCTCCACCATTCCATGAGGTGGATACTATGCTTCTCTTAGGCTTGTACAAATGACGACTGAAGCATCTAGAGGTTAAGGAACCTGCTCATGGTCTAAGGCTACCTTTGTGTAGCTTTCCAGAAGTCTATAAGCTCATTAAGTAGTTGTAGAAACCCACTACAGCAACATTTCTTTATGACACACTTAAGACTAATAATACCACAGAGAAGCAGTTCAAAACATAGGCTCTGGAATCAGAAGACCTGAGATCAGATTGTTCTTTCATTATTAAGCAGCTGCTAACTCTGGCCAAGTGCCATGGTCTTTCTGTAAGCATCTGTAAGCAGGGTTATTTACCTCACCTAGTTATGAAGATTAACTACACTTTACACATGAGAAGGTATTTTTGGGCTGGAGAGATGGCTTAGCAGTTGAGTTAAAAAAGGTGCTTGCCTGCAATACCAAAGGACCCACGTTTGATTCCCTAGGACCCACACAAGCCAGATATGCAAGGTGGTAAATGCACCTGGAGCATGTTTGCAGCGGCTGAAGGCCCTGGTGAGCCAAATTATCTGCCTCTTTTTCTAAGTAAATTTTTTTAAAAAAAAGAAATTTGGAAAGAGAAAATACTGCCATTACCACAAACAGATTAAGCATATGTAAATGATGGCTCTAAACTGGTATTAGAACCCCAAGGTACACCAGAAAGGTGTTTCATCTGACAACTTATCAGTAAGCGAAAAGGTCAAATGCATAAACTCATAATGGGTATGTTGGAAACCAAGACACTTTCAAAAAATGTGCTCCGATTTCAAAACTTCCAAAAGAAAGTAGCCAGCAATGTATATGATTTTGTGTGTGTTTACATGAAACAAAAGCTAAAAGGGCAGGACACAGTGGCACATGCCTTTATCACAGACTGGTGAAACTAAAAAAAGAGGATCTCTGAGTTCCAAGTTACCTCAGACTAGAATGAAACATGCCTCAAAGTAAAACAAAGAGCTAAAAGAACAGAATCTTTTTGAGAGATTAGGGATTGTGGTGGGGTCTTGCTCTACTCAAGGCTGACCTGGAATTAACTACGTAGTCTCAGACTGGCTTTGAACTCATGGTGACTCTACCTCAGCCCCCTAAGTGCTGGGCTTAAAGGTGTGCAGCACCACCATGCCCAGCTAGGATACCAGTTTTTATCTTGTTTATTGGGGGTGGAGAAGAGAGAAATAGAATGGGTATGCCAGGGCATCTAGCCACTGCAAACAAACTCCTGAGGCATGTGCCACCTTGTGCCTGAGGCATATTGTGCAGTATTGGGATATCAGACCTGAGTCCATAGGCTTTGCAGACAAGTGCCTTAACTGCTAAACCATTTCTCCATCCCTAAAATACTTTTTACTAGGTTGTGGTCTGGGCCATTTGTTACTCCAGTCAAAGGAAGACTGAACTCAATTTTGATCAGGAAAGAAGCCCTTCAGAGTTTTTTAGTATAATGTAAATGTTTGCAATAAAGTAAAATATAACAATGTAAAAGCCCGTCAGGCTGGCATGGTTCTGGAGTCACAGCTCCTTGGTCAGTTGATACAGGAAGATTACGTAAGCCCAGGAGTCAGAGGTAACAATGACTCAGGCTCAGGAAGTCAATGCCACAACTTCTCTGTCATATATGGATTCTAGCTACAAATGTTTAGATTTGTATTTGAGTTGAAGTCAGAGGTAGAGGCCAGGAAGCTAGAAAGGGGCTATGAGGGAGAGAGAAAGGGGAAGATAGAGTAGGTATGCAAGTAGAGGGCGGAATATTGGGGGTGAAATGGTTTAAGTGGGTTCAGGGGAAGGGATACAGGAGAAGTGGGGACAGGAAGATAATTAATCAAAATTAGACACATTATAAACAAGCATATGGAAACACATTTCTTTACTAGCTAAATAATATGTGTGCTGAAAAATACAGTTTGAACAGAAGTACCTGGTGAAGGTGGATAATGTGCCCAGAAGCCATAGATTGGTACAAGAATTTCAGTGCCAGGGGTGAGATACCTTCCAGAGGGTTTTTGGTCAGGGAGGTCCCTGATGCCCCAAAATATTACGGGTCAATGCAAAAGTTTTTGGTTGCTCACTTGAACTCAGGCCTTTAGGCTTTGCAAAAAAGCACCTAAACTTTGTTGAGCCATCTCTCCAGCCCATTTATTTCCTTACTCACTTATAGGCAGAGAGAGAAAAAAAGGACAATTCATATTTTATTAGACTGACTGTAAAGTACAGATGTTTTTAATTTGGCCACAAAACTCAATCAAGGATAATACCAGGGGCAATTCTGTTAATTTCATGTTTTCTGAAACTGTAAGAATATCAAATTAATATTTTCTCAGAAGCCATTGAAGAAATATCGAATCTCTCCAAATACAGGTAAAACACAATTAATTATCTTTGTGTTCCAGATAATGCCAACCTTTGAAAACTATTAGTTCTATGAAAGAAGGCCAACATATAATAATGACTTAATTAAATCTTAATTTGCTTCATGTATCAAACCTAATTCTAAAATAGGGTTAGAGCCGGGTGTGGTGGTGCACGCCTTTAATCCCAGCACTCGGGAGGCAGAGGTAGGAGGATCACCGTGAGTTCGAGGCCACCCTGAGACTCCATAGTGAATTCCAGGTCAGCCTGGGCTAGAGTGAGACCCTACCTTGAAAAACCAACAACAAACAAACAAACAAACAAACAAATAAAATAGGGTTAGAACAGGCACCACCGATTTGCAACAGTACATGAGCTCAGTGGTGTCATCACCAGCACCACAAAAGAATAAACAATGTAAATAATGCATTGGATATATAACTCAGAAAAGTTTAGTCTCCTATCATAGGGTGTTAGAAACATGACTACCTTCATAAGTTAGAATTACAGAACTCTGAATTTATCAGTCTGTTTGAGTCCATTGTGGCACAAACCCTTTACCTTCACTGCCACTAGCGATGAAGTCTTCATTATGGCCTCCAAAACATGAATGAATTGTGTAAAACCCTTGTGTAACTCCTTGATACTTTCTTACTAAAACTCTGTCTTGTAAGTCCCATAAATGAACTCCCTGCAGGCAAAACAGAAACAAGGGTTAATTTATTTGTGTGTGTGGGGGGGGGGCGCACACACACACACACACACACACACACATGCATGCACATACCCACTACTTTGCTTCCAGGGGCACTAATTTGAACTCAAGCTGAAAGGTTTTACAAGCCAGTGCCTTTAACTACTGAACTGTTTCTCCAACCCCATCTTGCTTTATTTTATTTATTTATTTATTTATTTTTTTGAGGTAGGGTCTTGCTCTGCCCAGGCTGACCTGGAATTAACTCTGTAGTCTCAGGGTGGCCTTGAACTCACGGCGATCCTCCTACCTCTGCCTCTTGAGGGCTGGGATTAAAGGCGTGCGCCACCACGCCCGGCTATTTATTTTAATGGTTTTCGAGGTAGGGTGTCACTCTAGCCCAGGCTGACCTGGAATTCACTATGGAGTCTCAGGGTGGCCTCGAACTCACAGCGATCCTCCTACCTCTGCCTCCCAAGTGCTGGGATTAAACGCGTGCACCACCACGCCCGGCTTGCTTTATTTTTAAAGGACAGTCTCAGACAGGCATGACAGCACACGCCTTTAATCCCAGAACTCAGGATCTTGAGCATAAAAGGATCACCACTAGTTTGAGGTCAGCCTGGACTGCAGAGTGAGCTCCAAGTCAGCTGGGCTACAGTGAGATTTTTTTTTTTTTTTTTTTTGCCTCAAAAACCAAAAAACACAACAAAACAACCCAACAAACAAATGGCCAGTCTCACTATATACTGGGCAGACCTGAAATTCCCAGTTCTTCTCAAGTACCTGGAGTGTGGGTTGGTATGCACAACCATGCCCAGTTCAGAAGTAACTTGTGAATGTCCTTTGCACAGTGAAACATTTTTATTTATGATTTATGTAACATGCTAGGTTTCAAAAATAGGCAATAAAATTTAATATATTTCACATAGCTCCTACACTAAGAATCACAAATTTTCACTGAGCTCAACTTTACTGAAATTGTTAATGAACATACCTGAGTTGCTACATTTAACAAAGCTAATCGGCCATTTTTTGAAATAGTAAAAGACATAATAGGATGATCTTCTTGTACTCTGTAATCAGAAAATTATTAGTTAGTAGCAGCAAATTAAGACTCACTACTTTCAAATTATGAGACTCTAAAATGTTCTAGTTTGAACAACAATGTCTGTTATTTTTATTTTCTGTATTTTGATCCCAAACAGTTAATGATCCAGTGCTACCTATCAATCTAAGTTGCCAATACAAACAAAACCAGTACCAAAATTATTCTCATGTAAAACCCCTATTATAAACAAATTTTAGCATAAATCAGGTATTTGGTAAAAAAATAATTACATGTTCCTGTCTGTAAGGTCTTCGAAGTTATACCCCCGAATTCGCTGGTGCGTGTCAGATGCCAGCACAGTCTTGCCGTCACTCAAGCACCACAGGCACTGCACTCTCACTCCCTCCCAGGAGTCCAGGAGATTTCCATCCAGGTCCTGAGAAGGAAAAATCACCATCAGAGGATGCTCAGAGAGCAAGTGAAGACCTCACCCTCTTGGCAATTTTCTATAGAAATAGATTTGTTTCATCCTAAGACTGACCTTACTCAAACTGCTGTACAAGTATTTTATCTATAAAAATTAAATACAGGTCAAATTTCATTAAACTATTTAAGGAAGAATGGAAAGACATCTTGTAAATCTAATTGCCCTTCAGTAGCCCACCTGTGATAATAAAATGTAAGGCTGTTCTGGAATCCACTATGTTATCTCAAGTTGGCCTCAAACTCAACAGCAACTGTCCTACCTCTGCCTCCCGAGTGCTGGGAGTAAAACTGTATGCCACCACATTCAGCTCAAGTAAATTTTTTAAAAAATATTTTATTTTTTTTTTGGAGTGGGAGAGCAAGAATACAAATATGGACTCGCCAGGCCCTCTACTCATTGCAAATGAACTCCAGATGCATGCGCCACTTTGTGTATTTGGCTTTATGTAAGAACTGGAGAATCATACTACAGTCGTTAGACTTTGCAATAAAACACCATAACCATTGAGTTATCTCTCCAGCCTTCAAGAGTATTGCACTTGCTTGCAAAGCCTGCCAGCCTGAGTATAATTCTGTAGTACCCACATAAAACTAGATGCACAAAGTGGAGCATGCACCTGCAGTATCCATTCTCTCTCTTGCAAATGAATGATTTTATAAATCTAAATTTGCTTTTGAAGTGATAGATACTGTCACGAGGGCAATGAATACTCACACACTGATAGAACTGCCCACGCTGACCTCCAGTCACAAAGCGTTTTCCATCTGGATTCCACGCCACACTCGTCAAACTGTCCTCATGAGACTGGCTCATTTTTGTCCTTAATTCTCCAGTCTACAAGGAAATAATACTGTGGTTAGATGTTCAAGATTCCTCTCTAAAGGAAATACATAAAAGAGAAGTAGGGAGGGAGGAGATAATGGGAAGGAGAAGAACAAAGGGAAGGAAAATAAAGAGGAAAAGGGAGGAAAGTAGTGGGGGAAGCGAGGAGTAAAGGAAAAGAAGTGGGAGGTAAGAAGGGAAGGAAAGGGAAGTAGGGAGAGGGCAGGAAAAGAAGGAAAGAAGAGTGATGGAAGAGGGAAGGGACAAAGGGAGAGGGAGGGACGGAAGGACGGACACTGGGATATCTGGTTAGCATGGCATTCTTAATGAGAGAAATGAAGCTTTAACTGTCCTTAACAATTAAAAAAAAAGACTATAATACCAGAAGAAAATTAAGGAATTCAGTAGATATGATGAGATTATCTAATAAATTTCTCATCTTAAATATAGTCATTAACTAAAACTAACAAGTAACTTTTCTTAAGCAATACAATGAAAAGCTCAAAGCTACATACCTAATCCTTCTGAGCTTCCATTCTCAGTCCAAAATTCTTTATAAATCTTATCCTAAAAACTACAGTTAATGCAATTAGCAATTCCTTAAGAACATGTTTAGTGGGTAGTAAAACTATGCCCTTAAAATATACTATGGGCAATCTAAATAAACTTCATATTCAAAGTTTACAATATGACCAGGAAGATGGGAAATAAAAAAAAAAATTGTTTTCTAACATATAATCTTATTGCAGTTAAAAGCATTACCAAGTAAGAGGAACCTCTGTACTGTTTAGCATAGCCATCCTATAGTATTTCCAACTAAGCAAGCATATATTTAGTGGTTATAACCCTCAGATATCCTCCTGTTACATTTTCTAAGTTATTCAACTTAGAAGGCATTACACATACCATTTAATCTAGTCTTGGTTCCATTTTGTTCAGGGATTAGAAACAGGATCTGAGAGATAATAGCTGCCCTTGGTATAATAAAAAGTACATGGGCATAATTTTCCTGTGAGAAATAGGTAATCAAAAGTAAAAATAAGAGTGAAAACAAAGGGTATGATTAGGACCTGGGGCCAAGTAATAAAGGCACAAGAGGAACAAAATAGAAAAACAGATGTCTCCCTTACACTGAAAAACAAAAACAAAAAACCCCCCCAAAACAAGTTCAATGATCAAAATCCTTCCCAAATTGTCCTACTGTCCTCACCTACTTATCTTTTGTGGTTAGGTGCGAACAGTTAAAGCATTTAGAAGCATAAATATGAAGTAGATAAACTCTGAATGTTTTAAATCTACAAACAATGTTAACAAAATGAGTTGTAAGGGCAGCAATGTTTTTCTTCTGTAATGTTCATTATAGTAAATTTATGAAGTCATTAGATTATTAAACCCTAAGAACACAAACGAATAATGTGGAAAACTGTTCAAAAGATAACGCATTTTAGAACAAGTCTAAGTAAAGCAAATAGTACACAGTAATATAATTATGCTAGAACATGGTTTAACTGTCCAGAATCTTGACTAATCTAAAACTTGACTCAAATTTATTTATGTGAGAGTGAGGGGGAAAGAGAGAGACAGAATAGGCACTCCATGCCCTCTAGCTACTGCAAATGAATTCCAAATGCATGCGTGACCTTGTGAATCTGGTTTACATGGGTCCTAGAGAATCCAACCTGGGTTCTTTGGTTTGGCAGGCAAGCGCCTTAACCACTAAGCCATCTCTCCATGCCCCAAAATGTCTTTTAGATCAGATTAATTCTAACCTGGTTGAGAAAGCCAACTATTTTTTTCTGTGATTTGCCATCTCCTCAAATACAATATTTATTGCTACCTTGATACAAATGGCATAAAAGATATTTGGAGAATAAATAGGGGTTATAAAATGAATATGAGGTATAAGAAAATTCTACTTCCTAGTTCTGTTATATAGATTTATTTCAGAAAAGACACATACTTGATTCTTTAGGGATAGAAGACAGATACAATTTAGATGTATATTTACGTTAATAATAACCACCAAAACCTAGGGCTGTGGGCATACAGGTCATCACTGTACTGCTCTCCCCTCTCTCCTGACAGAGGTCTTATGAAGCTTAGGTTGGTCTTGAACTCTTGATCCTCCTGCCTTTACCTCCCAAGAATCAGGATTACATGTGTGCACTATACGCCATGTTACACTTTTTTTTTTTTTTTTTTTGAGGCAGGGTCTTACTCTAGTCCAGGTTGACCTGGAATTCACTATGTAGACTCAAGGTGGCCTAGAACGGACAGTGATCCTCCTACCTCTGTCTCCCAGTTGTTGGGATTAAAGGCGTGCGCCACCCTGGCCAGCTACTCCCCACCCCATTTTTTCTGTGTGTGTGTCTTGTTCGCACTGTGGCCCAAGTTTGCTTCAAACTTTCTATGTAATCTTGCCTCAGCCTTTCAAGTGCTGGGATTCTAAGTGTGAGCCATACGTATGGCTCAACTTTTGTTAATATCAGAAAACTCTCTTGTTTGGATGGAAAAAAGAACAGGCAGTAAAGACCTCTTACTGCTTATAGTATCAGCATGTAACTACCTCAGGATCATCTCAGCTTGCGCACCATCATTGCTACTGCTTGACTCTGTCATCTCTGCACAAGTTGTTTTCATTTTTGTATTCAAAATCCTATTCCATCAGGTTAAACACTTGTTAAGTTTTATTTATTGTCTTGTATGTTGATATGTGCAGTATGTGTCTGGGCAGGTGCACATCCATGGGAGGCCAGAGGACAATCATTCTTTGTGGTAGGGCACACCCACCATCTCTTTTGTATGTGTGTGTGTGTTTAAAGGTAGGGTCTCACTCTGGTCCAGGATCACCTGGAATTCACTATCAGGGTGGCCTTGAACTCATAGCGATCCTCCTGTCTCATGAGTGCTGGGATTAAAGGTGTGCACCACCATGCCCTGCTTCCCCATTATCTTTTGGAGACAGGGTCTCTCCTTGACCTGGAGCTCACAGATTATGTTCAACTGGTTAACTAATGAGCACCCAGAGATTCACCTATCTCACAGCCAACATTTGCATGGGTAAAGGGGATAAAATACACGTCTTCTTCAGTGCCTTCCAAGTACTTTATTAACTATCTTCCCAGCCTTGCAAGTTCTAATTTTTATACTTAAACTTAGCCTGATCATTCCTTTGCTGAGACATTAGAACAGAATAAAAATACATTACCTAGGCAGTCATCTTACATAATCAAGTTGAACATGAAATTTAAACTATGGGAGATGGCTTAGTGGTGGTTAAAAGTGCTTGCTAGCAGAGACTGCTGGCCTAGGGGGTCATGCGTGTGGTATTTGTAGTACCAAGAGAACACACATGTATGCAAACAAAACTTTTAATTTAATCACATGGATTCTAAAACATGTAAATAATGGAGTGAACCTAGGGTAAGTTTTCCTAAAGTAAGGTACATTTAGAAACACTAATAAACCCTTTAATGAAAACAATTACTACACAGTGAATTCCAGGTTAGCTTGAGCTAGCTAGAGTGAGGCCCGATCTTGAAAAAACAAACAAAAACAAATACTGAGGGGTATGTGAGATGGTTCAGAGGTTGAAGACTCTTGCTTGCAAAGCCTACTGGCACAAGCACATGCAGTGGGCAAGAGACCCTGGCACACCCATACATAAACAAAAAATACTATTTTTTTAGAAAAAAATCAAGTACTAAGAATATTGTTTAGCTATACTAAATGTAGGTAAAGACAGGGCATTTAACAATAGAATGAAAAATTTTACTTGACACTAATATTTTTTACTTAAATGGCTAAGTATCATGTGTAACTGTGAAACTAAAACTATAAAATCTTTCTTGAACCACAGTAACAGTATGAATTCCAGAGAACAAAGAAAAACGTCTGAGTAATACTTACTCACCATTCTTTAAAAAATGCATTATTCAGTATGATATTTAAATGTATAAATTTTAACACCTGGATCTACTTGGAATATTATTATTTTTATAACACACATAGTAATTTAGGTTAAGCTGTTATACAATTATAATGAATATACGTGTTTATAAGCAAGCTAAATAAACCAAGGATGAAGCTCGCTCACTTGTACATTCCAAAGCCAAAGCTCAGAGCAGTCATCAGGGCCACAAGCAACAAGATAGTTGTCATCTGGACTCCATGCAATATAAGAAACACCATACGCATGTCCTTCTAAGGTTTTAAGTAGTTTTAGCAGGTGTGTATCCTAGAAGGGAAGAATGGACAAGTTGGTCAACCCTCATGCTGCTTTGCTAGCCATCTCTCCAACCCAACCATCTAATTTTATACCATTTTTGTCACCCCCCCATCAGTAATTCAATACCCACTAGTTATCATTTGTTTCCCTTCTTATAACTTCTGGAAATCATTACTATTATTGTTTGGTTTTACCAGGTAGGGTCTTCCTCTAGCCCAGGCTGACCTGGGTTTCTGTATGTAGCCTTAGGGTGGCCTCAAACTGTGATCCTCCTACCTCTGCCTCCCTACTTTGAAACTAAGTGTAGCCAGGCGTGGTGGCACACACCTTTGAACCCAGCACTCAGGAGGCAGAAGTAGGAGCACTGCTGTGAGTTGAGGCCAGCTAGGACTAGAATTCCAGGTCAGCTTGGGCTAGATTGAGACCCCATCTCAAAAAACAAACCGGTAAAAAAACAGAGAACCACTTGTTTCACATAACTCAATGAAAAAAAAAAAAGATCCCATGGATGACAAAAATGAAAACAAACAGCAATATTTCTGTTTTACCTTAGACCAGTGTCTTTATGGTAACTTAATTAAAATAGAGTCCACATGATTTTGCTTGGATTTTCAGGGAAATTCATTTTTAGAAAATAATTTTATATTTATTTATTTGATGGAGAAAGAAAGAGAATAGAGGCAGATAGAGAGAATGGGTGCACCAGGGCTTCCAGCCACTGCAAACAAGCTCCAGATACATGTGCCACCTTGCGCATCTGGCTTATATAGGTACTGGGAAAATGAATTTGTGTCTTTAGTTTTTGCAGACAAACACTTTACTCACTGCCATTTCTCCAGCCCACAATTTTTTTTTTTTTTTGGACAAAAGAAACAAAACTGTTAAAGAAATTAGATACCGGAATTTTTATGTAGGTGCTGAGGAATTGAATCCAGCCTGGCAGGTTTACAAGCAAGCACCTGTAACCACTCAGCAATCTCTCCAGGCCCCTAACAATCTTATATTCTTAAAAAAATATATTTTATTTTTATTTGAGAGAGAAGCAGAGGAGAATGAGCATACCAGGGCCTCCAGCCACTGCAAACAAACTCCAAGACACATGTGTCACTTTGTGCAACTGGCTCACGTGGACCCTGGAGAATCAAATCTGGGTCCTTTAGCTTCACAGGCGAGTCCTTGACTCTTTCCAGCCCAAATTTTCTTTTTTCTACTCAAAAAAAGTATACATCAGGGCTAGGCATGGTGGCATATGCCTTTAAGCCTAGCACTTGTGAGGAAGATGTAGGAGGTTCATTTTGATCCTATCTCAAAAAGCCAAACAAAAGGGGCTGGAGAGATGGCTCAGCAGTAAAGGCACTTGAGTGTATAAAGCCCAAGGAACAAAGTTCAATTCCCCAGTACCCACCTAAGCCAGATGCACAAAGGTGGTGCATGCATCATTTGCAGTGGCTGGAGGTCCTGGCATGCCCATTCTCTGTATCTGTCCCTTCCTATCTCTCTGTCTCTCAAATAAACAAATACCTACAATATTAAAAAATAAATAAATAAAAGAACACCAAAAAAAAGTATACATCATAGGGGGTCTGGCATGGGCACATTTCTGTAATCCCAGAACCATGGGAGGTACAAGGAATAGGATTATGGATTACAGGCCAGGTTGTGAAACCCAATGAGATCCTGTCCCAGAAAGAAACCTCTCCTTAACAGCAGCAGAAGCAACAACAACAACAAACGAAAAATAAGAAAAAAAAGCATAAAATATACATTCAAAGCCGGGCATGGTGGTACATGCCTTTCATTCCAGCACCTGGAGAGGCTGTGAGTTGAGGCCAGCCTGAGACTACATAATTCTAGGCCAGTCTGGGCTAGAGCAGCACTCTACCTCAAAAATAAAATAAAATAAAATAAAAACAACCACACACACTCAAGAAAGAGCACATAATAAAAATATACAATACTAAAAGAGTTAACCAGTCTCAAAGTACTTAATAATAAAGCCATCTAAAGACAAATTTTCAGATTCAGAGAAGAGAAGGCAAGGCTTTCTGCTTGCTAGGCAAGTGTTCTTCGACTAAGCTAAGTCCCCAGTCCCTGATACATCTAAAAATTACAGTTTTGCCATTTTCCAAAATTCAGACTGGAATGCAAGTACTCACTCAGCCTTCCCCAAGTTGGTATGAACAAAAGCTCTACATTCTGCAACCCTGTTAGAAAGTCTCAACTTGTGATTAAGCACATCTGCCATCCCTCTTGGTGGAGCTGCTACTTCCTGCATTAAACTCATCCCTAGTCATTTAAAACCTCACCTTCAACCACCCAAATGCCAGCCAATACCCAAGGGCTATTCTTAACCAGTTTTGCCTTAACAGTTCTTTATTTCTTCACCTAACATCAAATTTCCTACCTCTGCTTCCCCACTGCTGGGATTAAAGGCATGTGCCACCACACCCGGCCTTTTTTTTTTTTTTAACTCTTGAGCTTCAAGTTCGTTTGTTTCACAATTTTTTAATTTATATTTATTTGACAGAGAAAGTGAAAGAGAGAGAGAGAATGAGCACACCAGGGCCTCCAACCACTGCAAACGAACTCCAGACGTATGCGACCCCTTGTGCATCTGGCTAATGTGGGTCATGGGGAATTGAACCTGGGTCCTTTGGCTTTGCAGGCAAACACCTTAACCGCTAAGCCATTCCTCCAGCCCTATTTCACTATTTTGAGCGCAGCTCCTTAACTTATTTGGAATCATGTAGGGTTTTTTTTTTTTTTTTTAAGTAATATCTGTTTGCTTGCTTATGTGGGTGCATGCATGCATGTGTGCAGATTTGTGTGTACATGTGGGAGCACAAGAGCTTCTCAACTCTGCAAACATGGGTACTAAGGAACTGAACCTGGGCCAACAGGCTTTTCAAGCAAGTGTACTTAAGTACTAGGCCACCTCCTTGGCTGGAATCATATACTCTCTGATTACTAGACAAATACTAAACTGGTTGAATGAATACACTTATTTCTACCAATATGTAGGCATCTATCTGGTTATAAACCAAGACAACTCTGGCTTTAGAGAGAACTTAAAATCCAATGCAATTAATTCTCATGTATCATCACTGGAAAAACCCAGGGAAGATTCACATAAGATCTACAAATTATTCAAAATAATGAGGCTCTCAGAAGGTAAAGTAACAATGAGTCTTTTCTGACATATAACAGGCTGATGTTGTATTATCCAGAAATCAAGTTTCAAGAAAAATACAAACTGAGGGGCTGGAGAGATAGCTTAATGGTTTAGGTATTTACCTACAAAGTCTAAGTTCAATTCTCCAGTACCTAGGTAAGCCAGATCGATGCACACAGTTAGTTGTACATGTGTCTGGAGTTCGTGAGCAGCAGCTAGAGGCTCTGGAGCATCCATTTTCTCTCTAAAATGAATAAAATTAAAAAAATGTATATACAAACTGAGCTGGGCATGGTGGTGCACGCCTTTAACCCCAGCACTTGGGAGGCAGAGGTAGGTGGATCACCATGAGTTTGAAGCCACCCTGAGACTACATGGTGAATTCCAGGTCAGCCTGGGCTAGAGGAAGACCCTACTCTCAAAAAAAAAAAAAAAAAAAAAAAAAAAAAAAAAAAAAAACCTAAAAAAGTAAAGAAGAAAAAAACAAAAACCCTAAAACTATAAAACTGGCAAAAATGGTAACAGCACGCGCGCGCGCGCGCGCACACACACACACACACACACACACACACAATACATGCAGTTCAATAGGAGAGAGAAATCACCAGTGAAGATACCCAACAATGGACACTGCAAGCTTTATATTTTGCCAGCCAGGCCAAATAAGCCAAACCAATTGCCCTCCAATTGGACTGGAGGCCTGCTCCATGGGAGGGAATATATCCGTGATACTGAAAACTTAAAAAAGGGGTAGTCATGAGTCCTAGGGGTATAACATCTGCTGCTGTCTGGCTAAATATATAAACTATGTTTATCAAACTGCCAAGTAAGCAAGCACTTCTCTTAATGTTCATGCCCATGTATTAATGCTACTCTCACTTTTGGTAGACAATCTTCTCTCTTCATATGGCAGTGACCTTGGTATGATTCAGAAGGCATCATGGTGCTGAGAAGTTACAGAGGAGTGCTGAGCATTGAAACATCTCTATCACTCCTTCCAAGGCTCAGGGTCCATTGCAGAAGAGGTGGTGGAAAGAATGTAAGAGCCAATGGAAGGGTAGGACTCCTTACAACGTGCTCCTCCAGACACAAAATGGCCTGGATATCCATAACCTTGCAGTGCCTGACACTACCTACACAAGACCATCATAATAGGAGGAATCAGGACATCAAAATAAAAGAGAGACTGATTGAGAGGGGGAAGGGATAAGATGGAGAATGGACTTTCAAAGGGAAAGTGGGGGAAGGGAGGGCATTACCATGAGATATTGTTTACAATCATGGAAGTTGTTAATAAAAAAATGATGATAGCTGGGCACGGTGACACATGCCTTTAATCCCAGCACCTGGGAGACAGAGGTAGGATGATCACCATGAGTTCGAGGCCACCCTGAGACTACATAGTGAATTCCAGGTCAGCCTAGGCCAGAATGAGATCCTATCATAAAAAAAAATAAGTAAATAAATAAAATTTTAAACATGCAAGCAGGGCTGGAGAGATGGCTTAGTGACAAAGGCATTTGCCTGCAAGGCCAAAGAATCCAGGTTCGACTCCCCAGAACCCACATTAGCCAGATGCACAGGGGAGCGCATGCATCTGAGGTTTGTTTGCAGTGGCTGGAGGTCCTGGCATGCCCATTCTCTCTCTCTCTCTCTCAAATAAATAAGTAAATATTAAAAAAATTTTTTGTTTATTTTTGTTTATTTGAGAGTGACAGACACAGAGAGAATGAGCGCGCATGCATGCACACCAGGGCTTCAGCTGCAAAGGAACTCTAGATATGTGTGCCCCCTTGTGCATCTGGCTAACATGGGTCCTGGGGAATCGAGCCTCGAACCAGAGTCCTTAGGCTTCACAGGCAAGTGCTTAACCGCTAAGCCCTTTCTCCAGCCCCCAAATAAAATATTTTTAAACAATGCATGCAAAGGCTGACTTTCTCAAAAAAAAGTATGTGTGTGTATGTACACACACACACACACACACACACATTATTTTTTAATTATAAAAGATATGTTTTAAAAGAGAATAAAGCCAGGCAGGCAGTGCATGTCTTTAATCCTAGCATGTGGAAGACATGGGTAGGAGGATCACTGTGAGTTCAAGGCCAACATGGGCTACAAGAAGAGTTCCAGATCAGCATGGGAAAGAATGAGACCTTGTTCCATAAAACCAAATAAAACAAAATAAAAAATAGGGCTGACTGGGCATGGTGGCAAACCCCTTTAATTCTAGCACTTGGGAGGCAGAGGTAGGAGGACGGCTGTGAGATTGAGGCTACCCTGAAATTACATTGTGAATTCCATGTCTATGTCAGCCTGGGTTAAAGCAAGACCCTAACTTAAAAACCAAAAGAACAAACAAAGAAAAACAGGGCTGAAGAAAAATGGCTTAGCAATTAAGGTGCTTGCCGCAAAGCCAAATGACCCAAGTTCAATTTTCCAGGACCCATGTAAGCCAGGGCACAAGTTGATACATGCACCTGCAGTTCATTTGCAGAGGCTAGAGGCCCATTGGAGATTGTAATATAAGCCTTGAAAGATAAAATATGAATGTACTTTAAAATTCTCTCTGCTTCTCCCTCTCAAATGAGTAAAATTAAAAAAAAATTCTTAAAAAAAGTAACATCCAGGCATAGCGGCACATACCTTCGATCCTAGCACTCAGAAGGTAGAGACTACATAGTAAAATCCAAGTCACCCTGGACTATATAGCAAGACCCTAGCTTGCAACTCCCCTCAAAAAAAAAAAAAAGAGTAGAAATATCAGCGGGAAATTAGAAAAGCTGGAAAGCTGGGGGGGGAATCTAAGAAATTTACACATAAATTTAGCATAACCAACTATTACATTGACACTAAACAATTGTGATTAAAACATAGACATAAAAACATAGGAAGTGACAAAAAGTCAGGCAGGGTAGCACAGGAGGAGCTGAGACATTATCCTGAGTTCTAGACTACAGAGAGAGAGAGCACATTACAAATATAAAAAATGGGGATGGATAATCCCAGCAATGGAGAGGTAGAGACAGGAGGATCACCATGAGTTTGAGGTCACCCTGAGACTACATACTGAATTCCAGGTCTGCTTGGACTAGAATGAAACCCTATCTTGCAAACCCAAATTGAGGCTGGAAAAGTGGTTTAGTGATTAAGGTGGCTAGGCCTGAGAAGCCTAAGGACCTATGTTCAATTCTCTAGAGCCCACGTAAGCCAGATACACAAGGTGGCGCATGCATCTGGAGTTCGTTTACAGTGGCTTGAGGCCCTGGTGCACCCACTCTCGCACTCTCTGCTTCTTTCTGTCTGTCCCTCTCAAATAAAGAAATGAAAATAAACAAACAAACAAAAAAATCAAAATATGTACTTGGGCTTGCTGGGTGTGGTGGCACATACCTTTAATCCCAGCACTTGGGAGGCAGAGGTAGGAGGATCGCTGAGAGTTCAAGGCTACCCTGAGATCACATAGTAAATTCCAGGTCACCCTGGACTATAGCGAGACACTACTGAGAGAGGAAAAAAAAAAAACCAACCTTGGACAACGAGTGTCATTTATATGTGTATATTTTAACAAGAAGAAATCAATGAGTTAGGTTCAAATTACCCCTTATTACAATCTAAACACTCATACTATAATACATACCGGATCAACTTGCCATATGATAACTGTTGTATCTTTTGATCCTGTTGCTAGTTTAGTGCCATCATTAGAGAATTTACAGAACCATACTTCATTACAATGCTCCGTAAGTATCTGTTGAGTGTAACAAGGGAACTGTCTCCTAAAACAAAGAAGTCCACAGAAAATTATTCTTTCCAAACAGATTATAAATATCATGAAAAAGGTTAAACAACTGACACAATCACCTTGCAGAGAATGCCATATAAGCATTGAAAAATAAAACACGAATGTATTTTAAAAAATTAAGGATCAAGTTTATGTTGGCATGTTGAAAAAACACTGCATGTAACAGTGGATACTTTTTGGTCAAGGCAACCTCTGTGAAAATATAATCTAGGGCTGGAGGGATGGCTTAGCAGTTAAGGTGCTTGCCTGCAAAGCCAAAGGACCCAGGCTCGATTCCCCAGGACCCACACTAGCCAGATGCACAAGGTGGCGATGCATCTGGAGGTCGCTTGCAATGGCTGGAGGTCCTGGTGCACCCATTCTCTGCCCCCCCTTTCTGTCAAAAAAAAAAAAAAAAAAAAAAAAAAAATATATATATATATATATATATATATATATATATATATATATATATATATACACACACACACACATAATCTAAAACCCACTTCAATTTAATATTTACTTTATTCCACCTTCTGAAATTATTTGGTCTGATTAATTCACACACACACACACACACACACACGTATGGATATATACATGTGGAATATTAGGTGGTCAGAAGGAATAATGTAGCATTTTCAATTATCAGAACGGTACCTCTCAGGATAACAAAAAGACAATAGGCATTACAGGTGACAATGAGTTTGGGTCCTTCACCCGCCCCCCCAAGGTAGGGTCTCACTCTAGCTCAGGCTGACTTGGAATTCACTTTATTCTCAGGGTGGCCTCAAACTCTTAGCAATCCTCCTACCTCTGCTTCCTAAACGATGGGACTAAAAGCAAGCACCACCACACCCGGCTTGAGTTTGGGTCCTTTAATGTTCTTGGTAAGTCATTTAACTCCTCTGCTGACTCAGTTACCTCATCCATAAAAGGAAGTTAGTATTTACCTAAGGCTCTGTGGATTCTTTCAAAGATTAGAAATGTTAAGTTTTCTCAAATATACTAGGTATGCAAAATGGTCATTGGTATGATTGTGAAGAAACATATATTAAACACTATTGGAGTTGCTGAGGTTGAGAAAAGTATTAAAAATGGGCAGTAAAGTCTTCCAGATTGAGATTCAAATTCCAGCTCAGTCATTTACCAGCTGAAATTCTAAATATTTACTTAATTTTAAATACTCTTGTTTGGTACAATGGTAATATCTTACCCTCAGCAATTTGAAGGCTGAAGCAGGAAGATCAGGAGTTCAAGGCCAGCCTGGTCTACATAGTAAGTTCTAGGCCTACTAGGGCTACATTGCAAGACTCTTGTCTCAAAAACAAAACAAGGGCTAGAGAGGTGGCTTGGTGGTTAAGGCACTTTTTAGCAAAGCCAAAGGACCCAGGGGCTCAATTTCCCAGTACACACATAAAAAATGGATGCACAAGGTGGTATATGTGTTGGGAGTTCATTTGCAGTGGCTAGAGGTCCTGGTGTGCCCATCCTCTCTATCTGCCTCCTTCTCTCTCAAATAAATAGAACTTTTTTTTTGGTGTTTCGAGGTAGGGTATCACTCTAGTCCAAGCTGACCTGGAATTCACTGTGTAGTCTTCAGGCTGGCCTCAAACTCACGGTGATCCTCCTATCTCTGACTCCCAAGTGTTGGGATTAAAGACGTGCGCCACCACGCCCAGCTAAACATTATTTTTTTAAAGCTAGGTATGGAGCTGGGCATGGTGTCACACACCTTTAATCCTAGCACTTGGGAGGCAGAAGTAGGAGAATCACCATGAGTTCGAGGCCAACCTGAGACTACAGAGTGAATTCCAGGTTATCCTGGATTAGACTGTACATCAAAACACACACACACAGAGCCAGGTTTGCTGGCGCACCCCTTTAATCCCAGTACTTGGGAGGCATAGGCAGAGGTAGGAGGATCCTCGTGAGTTTGAGGCCAGCCTGAAACTATATAAGTAAATTCCAGGTTAGCCTGGGCTAGAGACCCTACCTCGAAAAACACCCCCCCACCCACCAATAAAATCTTAGAAAATGCTTTATGTTGGTAGAGATCAAACCCAGGGACTCATACATGCAAGGCAAGCCTTCTACTACTGAGCTACATTCCTGGACCTCAATCTGCAGTTTTCCAACTATAAAACAAATGGTTAGGGCTGGAGAAATGGCTTAGTGGTTAAGGCGCTTGCCTGCAAAGCCAAAGGATACAGGTTGGATTCCCCAGGACCCATAAGCCAGATGCACAAGGTAGCCCATGCATCTGGAGTTTATTTATAGTGGCTAGAAGCCCTGGTGTACCTATTCTCTTTCTTTCAAGTAAATAAAAATAAAATAAAAATAAAAATAAAAACAAACAACAAAAAGAACTCTTTCAGCCTTATGCAGAATTTAAGAGAGCTTTCTACATGGGTAGAGTCAGACTACTGATCTGAAGGATGGACAAAGACTAAGTACCGGCCATCTATTAGTTCCACAGATAGTGGTGCTGGCGTTAAAGAGTACATGGAGGGAAAGACATCCCTGTGGATATCGGTTTCTGCGCAAGAAAGCAAGCTCTCAGCTGTTGACACCCATTGAACCATAGTCTAGCCATCACCTTTTAGTATACCGCAACAAAAATAAATTACAAAGCACACAGAGAGATTTGGGTTCACAAATTTCAACACTGTTCGCCTAAGGAAACCATGGAACTAAAAACATAGCCTTTTAATTTACTATCTCCTTACTTTTTTTCAATTTATATCAAAAGCTTTAAAAAATTTTTGGGGGCTGGAGAGATGGCTTAGCGGTTAAGCGCCTGCCTGTGAAGCCTAAGGACCCCGGTTCGAGGCTCGGTTCCCCAGGTCCCACGTTAGCCAGATGCACAAGGGGGCGCACGCGTCTGGAGTTCGTTTGCAGAGGCTGGAAGCCCTGGCGCGCCCATTCTCTCTCTCTCCCTCTATCTGTCTTTCTCTCTGTGTCTGTCGCTCATAAATAAAAAATGACCAAAAAAATTAAAAAAAAAAAAATTTTGGGAAACAAGCCAGGCGTGGGCGTGCACACCTTTAATCCTAGCACTCGGGATGAAGAGGCAGAATATCACTGAGCTCAAGACCAGCCTGGAACTACAGAGGGAGTTTCAGGTCAACCTGGGCTAGACACCCTACCTAAACAAAACACACACACACACCCCCAAGCCACCTCTCATTTAATTCTGGACAGCATTACTAAAAGGGGAAATTTTTACTCAAAATACTAATATCAAAAGAAAAGTTAACCCCATCACTCAGGAGACAAAGATAGGAGGATCACTTTGATTTCAAGGCTAGTATGGGACTAGATAAAGTGCTAGATCAACATGAGTTACTATGAGATCCTACTTCAAAAAAAAAAAAAAATTGAAAAGAAAAGCTTAGAGCTCAGCAGATTGCTCAGCGGTTCAAGGTGGTTGCTTGCAAAATCTGAACCCCCCAAGCTCAATTCCCAAGGACCCATGCAAAGCAGATGCACATGGTGGCACATGTGTCTGGGGTTCATTTTCTATCACAATAAGTACAAAATTTAAAAACAATCATTAACAAGCCTGGAGAGATGGCTTAGCAGTTAAGGTGCTTGCCTGCAAAGCCTAAGAACTCATATTCGAATCTCCAGGTTCCACATGAGCCAGATGCACAGCGATGCAAGCACACAATGTGGCACATGCACACAAGAGGGCACATGCGTCTGGAGTTCATTCACAGTGGCTGAACCTCCCCCATCCTCCCCTCCCTCCAGAAAACAAAACAAAACAAAAGAATCGACTGGTGTGGTGGCACACACCTTAATCTCAGCACTGGGGAGGCAGAGGTAGGAGAATCGCTGTGAGCTCAAGGCCAGAATGAGACCCTACCTCGGAAAACAAAAAAAAAGAAGCTTGAATTATTTCAAGTTCAATTATGTACATGGTTTGGTACAATACCAAAATGTATACCAGAAAGTTAATGGCTACCACTTTTAGAGGACTCCCCCCCCCATTTTGTGTTGGGGTCTTTCTCTATTCCAGGCTATGTGGAATTCACTATGTAGTCTTAAGGTAGCCTTGAACTCATGACAATTCCTCCTACCTCTGCCTCTTGAGTGTTGAAATTAAAGGCAGCTAGAGTCCCTTTTCTACAAAAAACAAGATTTTCAAAAGGAAAATGTATAGATTTTAGGATCTTTATGTGCAGAAAGTAGCTTGAGTCATTGTTAAACTGTCAGGCACAGAAAACGCCTAACCAAAGCCAGCATGTCCAGCATCAGCTTCCAAATGTGGCTTACTTACTATATAAACATGAGTTTCTATTATGTTTTGTTTTGCTTTTTCAAGATGGGGTCTCTCTAGCTGAGGCTGACCTGGAACTCATATGTATGTAGTCTCAGGGTGGCCTCAAACTCATGGCAATCCTCCTACCTCTGAATTTCTATTAATTTTTAATCTTAGTAGTCTCAGCTTTGATTATAAACGATGCTAAATTAGATATGAATCACTATTCAGGAACACAACCAAATTCTAGAAAACATTCTAATAAAGTTTGCAACTGAGTTTGTAAGATGCTAACATTTTTTTAGAGCATAAAAAGTTTTTCTCTTACCTACTACAAACATGATCTATAAGTAGAGACACAGAATCTAGATTATTGTCAAGTTTGGTATTGTGATATAGGCACCGATCCCTTTGTAGTTCCACCGCCTGCCGCAGGAGAGTCTGTAAACGCCGTGGGGGAAGCATCACTGATGGTGGTAAATAGGCTTTAATAGAAGATATTTAAAAAAAAAGAGAGAGAGAGAGAGAAGTAAAAATAGTAATAAACTGTAAACTTTTATTTAAGACATTTACTCCTCTTCTGATGTACTTTCTTTTACAATAATATTGTGTACCTTACAAAAAAAAGTTCTAGGGGAGACATCATATATTTGTCAAAAACTACAGCGATGTTGCCACTAGAAAGGGATATGCTTGGATAGAAGGGCTTTATTTTGTAGGTAGGTTTTCTGGAACACACACATACACACAAAACAGTAAGAACAAAAAAGAAGAAAAGAAGCAAATCTAATGATGATTGTAGACCAGTGGAAGGTCAACACGAGATAAATCTTCACCGAACAAAGAACAGGCCAAAATGGCAAGCAGCTCTGTTCCTCACAGTGGCTTCTAATGCCTCAATACTGTACTATTTCAGAGACTGTTCTGATCTGAAAGTGCCTGTACTTCTCTCAGGTGCACAGAGGATATCCACTCTTACTGCAATACTATATAATTACATCATTTGGGCACAAAGCATTTGACACAGAGATATGGCAAAAATGAAATCCCTAACACAATTTAGAAGCTACGCAGCACAGGTGGGGGAAGAATAAAACAATTTATCTAAAAAATTAAATTACCAAATGAACCTGGGCCTTATTATTGAAACCAATATTTGTAAAGTGGTTGTGTCCTGAAGCTGTGATGTACATCCTTTTCCTCCAAAGAAAATCTAAAGAACAGTGTCACTATGCAGCATGAACCAAAGGAGGACTGTTTTGGAACCAGCACCGCCTTACTGGTTCAGTGGCTTCAAGGGCTCCTTAATGGATCCCTCCTGGCCTCACAGTACCCAGTGAAAGTGCGTCTAGTTACAAGCCTTCCTATTTGATCCAGTTTTCACTGCTAAGCTGAGAGGAAATAGTATTAAAAATGAAGGCCCTTACTCTGGAGTTTGTCCAGTAGTTTGGAGCGGGAAGCGGCCCCTTTACCTTCCCACTCTGCTTTCGCCCTCAGGTCTTCTGCATGGCTGCACATCAGGTACCTGAAATGACAGCAGGGTGAGCTATATATTGTTTTCTTTGGAAGAGAACTGAAAAATACTTGACTCTCTTTTGACAACCTTATTCTTGCTAATTAAAATTAAGAAAAACTTTCTACATTGAACCCGATTCTTTAAGACAATCTGACAGCATCACATAATCACTAAAATATAATTATAACCACTTAATAAACAATTCTCATGTTATGATCTATTGATATTATCTTACATTGTTATGTAATATATGCATGTAGCTTAACGTACATTAAGTTCTGGCAATCCCTTAGAAAACAAGCAGTATCATTATTCTAGGAGGAAATCCAGGACTGAGACAGGCAAAGTAGGGCTACAAAGAGCCTGGGAATGAGAGCTGCAGACCTTGGTTATTCACTGTGCTAACTCCATTGCTTCTCAAAAAAGTAGGGCTGAAGAGAGGTAGGCTCAGTAGTTCATGTGCTTGCCTGTGAAGCCCAAGGACCCAGGTTCAGTTCCCAAGTACCCACATAAGCCAGATGCACAAGGTAGTGCACTGAGTCTAGAGTTTGTCTGCAGTGGCTAGAGGCCCTGGCACACCAATTCTATCTGGCCCCTCTCTCTTTCTCTCCAAAAAATGAATGAATGAATAAAATATTTTTAAAAAAGATAAAAGAAAAAAGTATTCAAGCTGGGCATGGTGATGCGCACACACCTTTATTTGCAGCACTGGAGAGGCAGAAGTAGGAGTTCAAAGCCAGCCTGGGCAAAAGCAAGACTACAACCACAAAAAAAAAAAAAAAAAAGAAAGCATTCAAAGAAAGAGCACAAAATTTGGGAGATATTTTATTCCTTACTATGTGTAGATGGTAGCATGCATAAAAGATGATACTTCTGAACTCTGGGGAATACAGAGACTCCTTGCAGGGAGTATGCCCCTAACCTGATTCTGGCCCATTTTGGAACAGGACTGAAAAAAGAAATAAAGGCATTATTGAAATGTGGACATGAGAACTGACAAGTAACTCTCCTGGCCACTGTGGTGCTCTGCCAAACATCACTGTTATTTTCACTTATAGTAATCATCCTCAGATAGTGAAGGTGAAATAAATAGTACTTGCTCTGCAACCTGCTATGCAAGTAAAGTTCTAAGCGCTAAATATAGAAGTTTCAAAATTATCATGAAAAATGTCCCCTCTCCCTTTCCTTTTTTAAATTTTAAATTTTTCCTTTTTAAAATGTTATTTGTAAAATTTATTTGAAAAATTATTCATTTGACAACAAGAGAGAAAGGCAGAGAGAGAGAGAGAGAGAGAGAAAGGGGGGGGGGGGAATGAATGGGCACGCCAAGACCTCCAGCCACTGCAAATGAGCTCCAGATGTATGCACCACCTTGTGCATCTGGCTTATGTGGGTCCTGGGGAATCGAACCAAGGTCCCTTGGCTTTGCAAGCAAACACCTTAACCACTAAGCCATCTCTCCAGCCCTAAAATTTATTTATTTGAGAGACAGACATAGACAAAGAGCCAGGCATGGTGGTATACACCTTTAATCCCAAAACTTGGGAGGCAGAGGTAGGAGGACCACCATGAGTTTCAAGCCACCCTGAGACTACATAGTAAATTCCAGGTCAGCCTAGGCTAGAGCAAGACCCTACCTCAAAAAACCAAGAGACAAACAGACAGCATGGGTGTACAAGGACCTCCCATCACTGCAAATGAGATGCATGTACCACTTTGGGCATCAGCTTTACATGGGTACTGGAAAACTGAACTTAGGCCTGAAGGCTTTGCAAATCAGCAACTTTAATCACTGGACCATTTCGCCAGTCCCTTTCATTAAAAAATATATATCTCCTACATATAGTTACCACCCCTTTTTTCTTTAATTTTTTAAAAAATAAAAACAGAGAAAGAATGTGCACACCAGGGCTTCTTGCCACTGCAAATGAACTCTAGGATCCATGTGCTACTTTGTGTATCAGGTTTTATGACAGTACAGGGAAACTGAACCTGGGCCTGCAGGTCTTTGAAGCAAGCACCTTTAAACCATTTGATCCATCTTCCCACTTTCCCCTCCATTACAAAAAGTAGAGCATGCATCTGGAGTTCATTTGCAGTGGTTGGAGGCCCTGGCGTACGGTGCTCGTTCTCTCTCCAATAAGTAAAGAAGAAAACCCACAATTATACCCCAACAAGTCCCATAGTTGAAGAACACTTAAGGACTGGAGAGATGGTTTAGCAGTTAAGATGGTTGCCAGAGAAGCCAGAGGACCCATTCGATTGCCCAATACCCACATAAGCCAGATTGCACAAGGTGGCACATGAATCTGGTCTGTTGGCAGTGGCTAGAGGCCCTGGTATGACCATTCCCTCTCTGTCCCTCTCCCTCTTTATCTTTCTCTGTTTGCAAATAAATAAATAAATTTTTTTTTCAAAAGAGGATTAAGGACTAGGCTCCAGTCACACACTACCTCAAAAACAAAAAAGAAAAATAGAATGAAGGGCTGAAGGTATATATAACTCAGCAACAGCACTCACCTAGGATGTGTGAGACTCCTAGGTTCAATCCCAGTAAATTAAGCCTTAGGTTTAAAATGAGCATTTATGGTTATGTGACAAGGTACAATGGAAAAAACACAAAATTGACAAAAATTTTTTTCTTTTTTTTCAAAGTCACTTCAGAATAAAAACTTTATGTATTAAAGTTGGGGGCCAGCCTGAGACTACATAGTGAATTCCAAGTCAACCTGAACTACAATGAGCACCCTACATTGAAAAACCAAACCTAAAAAACTTATTTATATTAATATACATCCTGTTACAAGAGCATGGAAAATATATCTAATGAGCCAGGCATGGTGGTCCATGCCTTTAATACCAGCACTCTAGAGGCAGAGGTAGGACATTTAGGCTATAAAGAAATCAGGGCTTCACTTGCAGTAGCAAGAGGCCCTGGGAGGCCCTGGCGCACATATACAGAGGCATGAATGCACACAAAAATAAAGAAATCAGATACATATATATGAGAAAAGTAATTAAGCCAGGCATGGTGGCGCACGCCTTTAATCCTAGCACTTGGGAGGCAGAGGGAGGAGGATTGCCGTGAGTTCAAGGCCACCCTGAGATTGCACAGTGAATTCCAGGTTAGCCTGGGGTAGAGTGAAACCCTACCTTGGGGGGAAAAGAAAGAAAAAAAAAAAAAAAAGGTAATTAAGCTAATTTTTCAGCCAGTTTTAAAATACCTAGCAGAACTTACTAGTTCAAGACAATGTATGTATGTATATATGTATGTATGTATGTATGTATAAATGCTTTGGTTCTTTGAGGTAGGGTCTCACTCTAGCCCAGTCTGACCTGGATTTCACTATGGAGTCTCAGGGTGGCCTCAAACTCACGGCGATCCTCCTACCTCTGCCTCCCGAATGTTGGGATTAAAGGCATGCGCCACCACGCCTGGCTAATATTTTTTTACCATGAGAAAGAGAGAAAATATAAATGTGCGAGGGCTTCTGTGAATGAACTCCAGATGCATAGGCCACTTTGAGTCTGGCTTTACATGGGAGTTGGGGAACTGAACCTGGCCACCAGTTTTTGCAAGCAAATGCTTTTAACCACTAAGCCATAAGTTTTCCAGCACAAAACCTGGTTTTGATTCCCCAGTACCCACATAAAGCTGGATCCACAAAGTGGCACATGCATCCACAGTTCATTTACAGTGGCTAGGACTCTGGTGTGCCCATTCTCTCTCTCTGCAAACAAAATAATTTTTCAAGGGTACAATCTTCGCAGGTGTGGTGGTGCATGCCTTTAATCCCATCACTTGGGAGGCAGAGGTAGGAGTATCACTCTAAGTTCAAGGTTAGCCTGAGACTACATAGTGAATACCAGGTCAGCCTGAGCTAAAGTGAGATCATACCTCAGAAAAAGCTATAACTCAATAGGAATATTACCAACTTGCAATATAACTGTATGCTAAAGTTCTCAATTAAAAAAGGAAAAAAATATGGGCTTGAAATATATATATAAATGTTTATATTTTTGGTTTTCTAAGGTAGGTCTTACTCTAGCTCAGGCTGACCTGCTGGGATTAAAAGTGTGTGCATCACCACAACCAGCCCTTTTACCTGTTAAGTATCTTCCCAACCTAATATAGATAGCTAAATAGTTTGTACATATTAGTGAATTTGTCCAGACTACCACCTAAGACTTTTAATAGTTAAGTATGTTACATCTCAGAATAAATGTTATAGAAATGCAACAATGGCAAGTAACCTTTCTAATAATAATAGCCCCTTCCATTGTCATGGAGTCCTTAAGAGCTTAGCTTCCTTACCCACTAAGAACATGAATGCGCTCCGTATTGTATTTCAGGGGCGTCAATTCGCAGCGCAGAACTTGAAGTGCTTCCAGGACCTTGCCATCCTCCAGGTATTCCAGGTACTTCTGCTGCAGCAGCAAAAACTTCATCCTCTGACATGACAGAAAGCAGCAGTCAGGGGAAAAAGGTTGATGGAAGTTTCAGAAAATGTTTGTGCCTAAACAGAACAGTAAAAACCATTCTACTATGCCCTTTGAAAATAATTTCATACAGCTTCAAGATGACTCAAAATATTATGGTTTAAACACAACTGCTCAATTCTACATAATAACTTTACTTTGAATGAATAATCTCAAATCACACAAGATCATTACCAACCAAGGCATCACCAATGTGAAAAAAATGAACTTGGCTCTCAGAATACTTCCTTAGAATTTGAGTTATTGCATGAAATTTAAACTATTCCAGTACTCAAAAATTTCCTTTTTAAAACATGAGACTTTTATAATAAAGCATTACAGGTTCTTATGCAACAAGTCTTAAAAAGATGATGGTAAAAAATTAATGAAAGAACTATTTAAAAGTCATGATATATGTACCAGGGGTGTAGCTCAATGGCAGAGCGCTTGCCTAGCTTGTATGTAACACCACCACGAAAAGGAAAATCAACAAAGAAAACAAAGCAAATAAAAACCCATGTTATCAAAGCGCAACTAAGTGAACTAGAAAGCAGAACTTGAATTATGTGTCAGATTTTGACTATAGAAAGCACTTTCTAGCAAATGGACTAGCAGAGGTACTGACTGAGCCCCTATGATTAACATCAGCAAGCATCAATTCACTTCTATAAAAAAATTTTTTAAATTTTTATTTATTTCTTTGATAAAGCGGGAGATAGAGAATGGGTGTGCCAAGGCCTCCAGGCACTGCAACTGAATTCCAGATGCATGTGTCCCCTTGTGCATCTGGCTAGTGGGTACTGAGGAACTCAACCTGGGCCCTTTGGCTTTGCAGGCAAATGCCTTAACCACTAAGCCATCCCTCCAGCCAAAGCATCAATTCACTCTTTTTGCAGCTTTGAAACTTTCATTAGAAGGTGAAGATCAAGGTCCTTAAAAAGATTCAATATTTCTGTCTATCTGTAATAGTATTATCACTGATAAAGCAAAAATAATCAGCCATCTTTTTTTCTTTTTTGAGGTAGTGTCTTGCTATAGTTCAGGCTGACATGGAATTCACCAGGTAGTCCCAGGGTGGCCTTGAACTCATGGCAATCCTTCTACCTCTGGCTCCAGAGTACTGGGATTAAAGGCTTGTGCCACCACTTAGTTACTCTTTTCTCCCAAAGTATAAATCACTTTTCAGATGTGAGACACTGTCATTTTTTTTTCTTAAGTATATTTTGTTGTTTCTTTTCTTTCAAGGCAGGATTTCTCTATAGCCCAGGCTGACCAGACACTCACTTGTAGCCCGAGGATGTCCTCATTAACACAGCGATCATTCTACCTCTGCTTCCAAATGCTAGGATTAACCTGCAGAGTATTTGGTATATTTTTAATGTTACAGTGTCATGTTACTTTTAACTGGAAAATGATCAAATCTTACAGCTTTTCAATAGACAAGGTAGGTATTTATAAATACCATGTCTGGAATTTTTTTTTTCAACTTTAAGTCTTATTAAGGCCTACTATTTGTAGGGCCCCTTTCACTGTATTTATTACCTGTGGTTAGTAGATAAACATTGTTCATATTTAGAGACTCCATGGAATTTAGAGTTCAAGTCCATCTGAAACAAAAACCTGAACAGTAGCTTTTTGATTTATTTTTTATTTTTTAAGGTAGGGTTTAACTGTAGCCCCGCCTCTTGTTTTTGTTAAGATGCTTAAGTAAGCCAGGCATGGTGGCACATACCTTTAATCCCAGCACTTGGAAGGCAGAGGTAGGAGAATTGCAGTGAGTTCAAGGCCCTGAGACTACATAGTGAATTCCAGGTCAGCCTGGGCTAGAGTGAGACATTACCTTGAAAAGCTAAAAAGATGCTTAAGTAAGGCCAGGCCTGGTGGCACACACCTTTATTATTTATTTATTTATTTTTCGAGGTAGGGTCTCATGGTGGCCCAGGATGACCTGGAATTCACTATGTAGTCTCAGGGTGGGCACACACCTTTAATTCCAGCAAGCAAGGCAGAGGCAGAAAGATTGCTGTGAGTTCAAGGTGAGCCTGAGACAATGTAGTGAATTCTAGGTCAGCCTGTGATATATATAAAAATGCCTATTTTTAGCTGGGCGTGGTGGCGCATGCCTTTTGTCTCAGCACTCGGGGAGGCAGAGGTAGGAGGATCAACATGAGTTGGAAGCCACTCTGAGACTGCATAGTGAATTCCAGGTCTGGGCTAGAGTGAAGCCCTACCTCGGAAAAACAAAACAAAACAAAACCACCACCAACAACAACAACAGTATTTTAAAGCTGGGTGTGGTGGTGCACACCTTTAATTCTAGTACTCAGGAGGAAGAGGTAGGATAATAGCTGTGAGTTGGAGGCTACTTTGAGACTGCATAGTGACTGACTACTGAAATTTTCAGAAATACTGATTATCAAAGTGCTTTGGAAAAGTATGCTGTTATACATGTTAATTCTTACATAACAAAACCCAAAAACTTAACAACAAAGCAAATCAAATAAAAAAATGATCTTAGGCTGTAGAGATAGCACAGTGGATAAAGGTGTTTCCTTGCAAAGCCTAATAGCCTGGGTTCAATTCCCCAGCATCCATATAAGCCAGATGCACCAAGCAACATATGCATTTGAAGTTCATTTGCAATGGCAGGAGGCCTTGGTGTGCCCATTCTGTCTCAAACAAATTAAAAAACAAAAAGATCTTATACTCTAAGCAATTATGGATAGTCTCGCCATTTTGTCTTCTGAAAAAAAAAATTCAACTCTTTATAAAGAGCTTATATATTTATCCATCAACGTACTGTTGAAAAAGTTCATTTAATTTAGTATATTTTTTAATTTAAACTTGAGAAATGCCACATGCAACTGGCTACCATGTGATTTAATTTCAACAACTGGAAGCTTGGGGGATATATATCTATTTCCATTCTGGGCAAAACTTTTGTTCATTGATCAATCACAACGTCCCACACAATACCCACTCCTTCCTCCAATCCATTTGTGTGGGGACAGTGCCTCAAGTGCTATTTCTCCTTTATTTTCTCACCAAGATCTTGACAGGACATGTTAGTTTCATTTTATGGGGCAAAGAGGAGACTATCCCTTTGACAGAAGACAAAATAAACACATATTTCTGTGTGTGTGTGTGAATGTGTATATGTATGTATGTATATGGTATAAAAGTATTCCAAGAATGTCTTTTATGAGTTTATCCAGATTAAAACAAAGAATATCCTCAAATGGATACCAAACCTTGACCCAGTGAATGGTACTCATCTGTTGTTAGCCAAACACAACGAGAAATCTGGTTGAGAGAGTTATTTACTGCCCTAAAAAAATCAGCTCAAAGCCAGGCGTGGTATCACACGCCTTTAGACCCCGCTCTTGGGAAGCAGAGGTATGAGGAATTCCAGATCAGCCTGAGCTAGAATGAGACCCTACCTTGAAAAACCAAAAATCAGCTTAACTCACAAGCATTTGACCCTTATGACAACAACCAACAGTGAAAATGTACTTTACCTTCCTAAATTTAAAGCAAAAAAGAAAATATAATCAAGAACACAGAAAGCCAAGCACCACATGTTCTCTCTCATATGTGGATCCTAGCTACAGATGATTGGGTTTCTGCGTGAGAATGAAAATACTTAGTAGCAGAGGCCAGTAAGTTAAAAAGGAGACATAAAGGGAAGAGAAAGGAAGGGAGGAGGGTACTTAATAGGTTGATATTGTATATATGTAAGTACAATGATTGTGATGGGGAGGTAATATGATGGAGAATGGAATTTCAAAGGGGAAAGTGTGGGGGGTGGGGAGGGAATTACCATGGGGTATTTTTTTATAATCATGGAAAATGCTAATAAAAAATTAAAAAAAAAAGAACACAAAGACTTTTTTACTTCACAAGTCATGTTGAATAATGAGAAAATGTTATTCATCAGGCAATACTTGTTTTATTTTATTTTATAAACTTAAGTTTATTTAGATTAATGACTTTCCCAACTTGTATTTAAGATCAGAAACCTCTGAAAGGAACAAAGGGAAGGAGAAGAAATAACAAACTATCTTTTCCAACTTCCAATTAAACCTCTATGAGATTATTTCAGATTTTCCAACATCCAAGTTTGGAAATATTTCCTTCTCTTTTTAATGTTTAATAAAAACCTGAAACTGATAAGTCATCAGAATAACTTGAACTAGCATTCCATCACAAATTCTGCTCATTGTCCTCCACCAGTTACCTAAAATTTATTCCATAAATAAGACTGAACCTTAAATATGTAAGAAAAACTCAGAAATAATTAGACAGAGAACCTAGTTATTGATATCAGCCTCCTAACTAACTTTATAGTGGTTTCAACTGACATAATGTTATCAGTAAGACGAAAGTAAAAAAAAAAAAAGGAAAAGAAAAATAAGTTATATTTAGGCCATTCTTTCAATATTCCTATTACTTTTTTTTTTTTTTTTTGGTTTTTCAAGGCAGGGTCTCACTCTAGTCCAGGCTGACCTGGAATTCACTATGGAGTCTCAGGGTGGCCTCGAACTCATGGCAATCCTTCCTACCTCTGCCTCCTGAGCGCTGGGATTAAAGGCGTGTCCACCATGCCCAGTTTTCAATATTCCTATTACTTTTAAATGAGTTAATTTCTGCATGTCAAGTTAATTTTGAACACTTTAAAAAATTTTTTTTAAAAACATTTTATTTATTTATGAGAGAGAAAGAGAGAGAGAGAAAGAGAATGGGCACACTAGAGCCTCTAGCCACTATAAATGAACTCAGATGCCTGTACCACCTTACCCACCTAGCTTATGTGGGTCCTGGGGAATTGAACTAAGGTCCTCCTTTGGCTTTACAGTAGGCAAGCACCTTAACCACCAAGCCATCTCTCCAGCCCCTGAACACTTTTTAAAGCATATTTCTATTACATTAAAAAAAAAAAAAATCCGAAGCCAGGTGTGGTAGTGCATGCCTTTAATCAGAGGTAGGAGGGTTACCATGAGTTCAAGGCCACCCTGAGACTCCATTGCAAAATACAGGTCAGCCTGAGCCAGAGTGAGACCCTACCTCAAAAACAAAAAAACAAAACAACAACCAGCAGCAGCAGCAACAACAGAGTTTGATTTGCCAGTATCCACATAATGTGTCTAGAGTTAGCTTGCCATGGCTAGAGGCCCTGGCATGCCCATTCTGTCTCTATTTGCCTGTTTTTCTCTCTCTCAAACAACAATTAAAAAAATTTTAAGCTGGGTGGTAGCGCAGGCCTTTACTCCCAGCAATCGGGAGGCAGAGGTAAGAGGACTGCTGGGAGTTCGAGGCCACCTTGAGACTCCATAGTGAATTTCAGGTCAGCCTGGGCTAGAGTGAGACCTTACCTTGAAAAACAAAACAGAAGAAAATTTTAAGCTGGGTGTGGTGGCATACACCTTTAGTCCCAGCACTTGGGAGACAGAGGTAGGAGGGTCACCACGAGTTCAAGGCCACCCTGAGACTACACAGTGAATTCCAGTCAGCCTGGGCTAGAGACCCTACCTTGAATCCCCCAACCCCCACAAAAAAATTGAAAAACAAACAAGCAAACAAAAAAACCTAAAACTTGGACCAGGCATGGTGGCGCATTCCTTTAATCCCAGCACTCAGGAGGCAGAGGTAAGAGGATCCTTGTGAGTTCGAGGCCACCCTGACACTACATAGTGAATTCTAGGTCAGCTTGAGCTAGAATGAGATCCTACTTCAAAAAAAAAATCAAACAAACAAAAAACAGGACAGCAAAAAAACCAACCATAAAACTCAAATATTATTGGTCTCAAAGACCCATCCAAATTACTTAGACATGGTTAGCACATCTCAACTTATTTTAACAAGTGAATTCAGGGGTCTGGAGAGATGGCTTAGCAATTAAGGCGCATGCCTGAAAAGCCAAAGGACCCAGGTTTGATTGCCCAGAACCCAAAGTAAGCCAGATGTAAAAGGTGGCATGTGCATCTGAAGTTCATTTTCAGAAGCTGAAGGCCCTGGAGCTCTCATTCTCTATCTCTGACTTCAATCCCCAAAAGGGGGGGGGGGAGGGAGGAGAGTATACTCTTAAGTCATCAAGTGTGTCTGGGTAGATAAATAAAACAATTACATTTAAAAACCCAAATAGAAGGCTGGAAAGATGGCTTAGTGGTTAAGATGCTTACCTGCAAAGCCTAACTACCCAGGCTTGATTCTCCAGTGACCATATAAAGCCAGCTGCACAAAGTGGTGCATGCATCTAGAGTTTGTTTGCAGTGGCTCAAGGTCTTGGTGCACCCATTCTCCCCCTAGCTCTCTCTCTCTCTTGCAAATAAGTAAAATAAAAAAAAAAAAAAAAAAAAAACAGGGCTGGAAAGACATTGGTTAAGGCGCTTGCCTGCAAAGCCAAAGAACCCAGGTTCCGTTACCCAGGACCCATGTAAGCCAGACATACAAGGTGACACATGAGTCTGGAGTTTGTTTGCAGTGGTTAGAGGCCCTGACACAGTCATTCTCTCTCACACAAGTTAACAAATAAAAATAAAATAAAATAAAAACACCTAAGTACAGGGCTGGGGAAATGGCTCACTGGTTAAAGGCACTTGTCTGTAAAGCTTGCCAGCCTGGGTTCAATTCCCCAGTACCCAATAACCACTGGGCCCAATGAAGGAAATGGCTCATGTGTATAGTTTGTCTGCAGTGGCAAGAGGCCCTGGTGCTCCCATTCTCTGTCTCTGCTTGCAAATAAACACAATTAAAAAAATCTAAACCGATATATTTATTCTAAGATATTATTACAATTTCAGCTGACATTAAATCAGCTTCTGGAAATGAGGTAGGGAAGGGATAAATGTAAACACAATTAGAAAGGTGAAGAATGACCTAAAAAATGCTGAGCGGAATCTTTAAAATTGGTTGATCAATGCTTAATGGGAGACAAAAGGTGAAACCCTTTTCTTTGTATCTAAATACCTAAACAGTTTGATGGTGTGAGGCTCAGCCAGAGATTTAATCTTCATCTCTTATTAAATCCTAGAGTGTTCTAAGACTGAACAGGCTGTAAAGAGAAAGGATTCCTCCTTATTTTCTATAACTACCTTTTCTCCAGTTTACATGTTGTTTCTACTGAAGGTTTCTAATGAGTCCTGATTTAAATCCAATACAAAAATCTCAAATTACTATAAATAAGTCAAAAAGAAGAGTCCAACAGAATTTTTATTATTAAATTACAGAGATAATTTAGGTAGAATTAAAAAAATGAAAACCCTTCCAGGCATGATGGCACATGCCTTTAATCCTATCACTCGGGAGGCAGAGGTAGGAGGATCACCATGAGTTCGAGGCCACCCTGAGACTGCATTGTAAATTCCAGGTCAGCCAGTGCCAGGGCAAGACCCTACCTTGAAAAACCAAAAACCAAAACAAACAAGCAACAACAACAACAACAACAAAAAAAAACTCCAAGAAACCACATACACTTAAAAGCACTTCACAGGGAAGTTATTTATAGCCAGTACATAAGTAGTGCTATTTGCCCAATGGGAGAAGAATCCCAATTCCTATTCTGGTTATTTTATTTCAGCTCATTCAGTCTGAACACAAAGTTTAGGGGCTGGAGAGATGGCTTAGCGGTTAAGGCATTTGTCTGCAAAGCCAAAGGACCTTGGTTCAATTCCCCAGGACCTATGTTAGCCAGATAGATGCACAAGGGGGCACATGCATCTGGAGTTCGTTTGCAGTGGCTGGAGTTCCTGGCTTGCCCATTCTCTCTACCTCTCTCTATAAATAAAAATAATAAAGTTTATGAAATACTGCCCAATTAAAATAAGCTTGGGGGGGGGCTGGAGAGATGGCTCAGAGGTTAAGGTACTTGTCTACGAAGGCTAAGGACCCAAATTCAATTCCCCAGGGCCCACATAAGCCAGATGCACAAGTGGTTAGAGGCCATGGCATACCCACTCATTCTTTCTCTCTCTCTGCCTCTTTCTCTCTCACACACATTTGGAGGGCTGGAAAGATGGCTTAGCAGTTAAGGTACATGCCTGCGAAGCCTAAGGACCCAGATTCAATTCCTCAGGTCCCACATAGGGCATGCGTCTGGAGTTCATTTGCAATGAGTAGAGGCCTTGGCATGCCCATTCTCCCTCTCTTCCTGTCTCTTAAAGCCAGATGCACAAATGTACCTGGAGTTTATTTGTAGTGGCTAGAGGCCCTGGCACTCCATTCTCTCTCTTTTAAATAAATATTTCAAGATAAACTTAGGCTCTTTTTGGCTTTTCACCTTTCCTGACCTTCCCTGCTTTGGTAAATCACTCATCTCAACCGTGCTCATATTGGGGGAGGAACCCCCTAGTACTCCTGTGTTCTCTCTATTCCCTCCTGCTTTCTACATGGCAGGAGCTCTCTGTACTTTTCTTCTCTTAAATCTAGTAAAGTGTCTTTACATCTTAACGCAAACAACAAACTTGAGATTTCAAACCCCAAAGTCATTGTGGAAAACTGTGACTCTAAATTACTTTAGCTTCTGCTTTATTTCTTTCAAGGTAGGGTCTCACTCTAACCTGGGTTGACCTGACAGTCATTTTGTACTTCTAAACTGGTCTGCAACTCAGTTATTGACTATTTTGTTTTTAATTTTTCATCTTACTTTGGAATTGATTGTTCCATAGGTTATTAAATTTTATCACTTTAAGTAGTTGCTGAAAGAACAAAATCAATGTAATAGGTCATTATTCATACTTCAACAGTTTTTTTTTTTTTTTTTTTTTTTTGAGGTAGGGTCTTACTCTAGTCTGAGCTGACCTGAAATTCACTATGTAGTCTCAGGGTAGACTTGAACTCACCAGGATCCTCCTACCTCTGACTCCTGGGCGTGTGCCACCACACCTGGCCCAATCTGTCCATCTACCTATCTTTCTTTCTTTTTTTAGAGGTAGGGTCTTACTCTAGCCCAGGCTGACCTGGAATTAGACTCAGGCTGGCCTCGAACTCACAGTGATTCTCGGCTTCCCAAGTGCTGGGATCGAGGGCCTGTTTTTCTTTTGAAAAAGAGAAAACACACCTGGCTCTATTATAGACAAAGGAAAAGCTAATGTTTGACCTGACTTAAAAACAAAACAAAATGTTAACAGTCATTTACTAATATTTAACAAACAGCTGGTTTCCCTACTTCACTTCCTACTGGCCTTCTTTCCCTCCCCCACCAGGCAGGAAACTGCTTTTGACAACAAATGAATCAGCTAGAAGTTTAAAAGCCAGCAACCACCAGCTACCAGCTGATTCTTCACTGTTTCCAATTACCAGTATTGGGGGGGGGGGGGGAGTATGTTATCCTTTTCCTCACCATCTACTAAAGAATTAAAGCCCATCAGTATAACAGAATCATTAAGGTTTATGAAAGAGGCTAACAGGGTAAAACTATTACTAAACTGATTTGTCAGGGGAAAGAGCAGGGCTTAATGGCCAAATCCACAAAGAAATCCTCTCAGAGTGGTACACAGACAAACTTTGAAGCTATCAATTCACACAACTTGGGATGTAAAAAAGGAAAATGGTGAGAACTCCAAAAGTGCTGGTTTGACTCAACTATGATCCCAATGATAAAAAAAAAAAAAAAGGACCAGCTTCTGAAGACTCCATGGTATATATATCTGAGCACATATTCTGTAATTAGCATTCAGTATTTTGAGTAATAGAAAAATACAATGTATCCTTAACTCTTAAATACAAAGTGGCTCTTAGTAGCACTGAAAGCATTAAGGTCTTTCAACACAATTTTTATAGAACTTAACTTATGAATTGGTTCAAATGAAACAATCACTAAATATAATTTAAAATATATAAAACTCACACATTAAAACAGTATAAACTACTCATCTTTGTCTACAAATTTTATTATGAAATTTACTGTCAATCCTTGTAAGAGTCAGATGCCAAGAGTTATCAATAACCTATTAGAATAAACATAAATGTGAAACTAAGAACAAAAGTGTATTTACCACAATTATTCCCAACAACGTTTGAGAGATTTCAAGTGCGCCTCTTACCACAATAGCATGAGGAGAATGCACTAAAGGCTTTAGTTCATTCAGGTCATTTTCTGCCTGCAAAAATTGGTATAGAGAAAAACAAAAATGTCACAAAGTGTCCATTAAATATGTAATTTTAGTAGCAGTCACACAGTTCTATGTGCCCTACTTTACCTTATCCCAGTCTCCTTCCATGACATGATTTCGGAATTTGGTAGCAGAAGGATGTTCTAAACGACATCCTGACTCTTGCATGAGGAGATCAACAGTCTGGCTGCAGGAGAGATACAGTGTAAAAAAAACCTGACCAACTTTAGACTTTTACTCTTCTAAGTAAACTAATGTCTAAGAGCACAGTTGCAAGGTTTTGAGCTTGCTTCACCATGAAGGAGAAAAAAAATAGCTTCAAGTGTTTAGCTAAATAAACTTGATTTAAAAAGTGCTACCAACATTTATCCCTACTCAACCTTTCTTGAAACCAGGATTAAAGTCCTTCCTACTTCTGCCGTTTAATGCCTCAGTAGTTTAATTATGAAATTTCTAAAAATGTGCTCTAACCAACTGGTCAAATTAAAAGCCAAGATCTCACACTAACTATGACACTACAATTTGAAAGGAAAAAAAAAAATCTTTAGTTCCATACAAGGTGACAGATGGCATGTGTTAGGTAGAGCTTTCCATCCAGGTATTATGTTCACATCGAAATCTTGCTAGGTGAATCTTTAAAAAATATTTAAAAAAACCCCAGCATCAAGACCCACTTCCTTTCTCTCTATACTAAAAATAGCAAATTTACTATGGTGTAGGTTCCAAACAGTCCCGAGTTATTTCCTACTGCTGCAGTCGGCTAGCCTCTTGTCTCAGTAGTATACTCGTTCACAAATTTTTTTTTCCAGTAAGATCGTTGTATTTCTCCTTAAGAGTTAAAATAATGGAAAGGTAGTTTCTTTTACTAGACATTTTGGCAGCTAAGAAGCTTCATGTACCAGGCCCGTATGTGTTTGCTTCAAGGCAATCCTTTTTTCACCTCCAGTTGCAACGATGAATCAAAATCGTATGTCACTCTCAAAAATTGCTGTCCTCCCCATTCCCCAACAGACCCACAAATACAAACTTTATGCTGGCCAGCCCAGGAATTCATTTGAATCTAGCTCTGAAGCTAGGAAACTGTTGCACGTGCCCTCTTCAGATCATTCTGGCTCTGGCTCCCCCATCCAGCTCCAAGTTGGCACTCCCACCAAGTCTACTTCTAAGCCCTTAGTTTTTCCTTTGTGTATGTACAGAAGGATGGCATTTTTTTTTTTTTTTTGGCGGGGGCAAATTTCATGTCTACCTTCACTCTGTACTAATGACCACACAAATTGTATTTGAAAACAAACGATTCACCAGATCAGATGCCCCTGAAAAAGGCACTCTTTCTGGCTTTAAAGTGCCATTTCAGACTAGTCAGTGCTAGGCCTCTTGTACACACAGGAAGGCCTTTATAAGACAAGAACTCGATAATCTTACTTCATTATTCCCATCAGATTTACTCGACAACCTCTTTCCAAATTACCCCAGCCTCTTAGTTCCCATAAACACTTGTAGGCGACCGTCCTTCCTGATTGGTAGTTTGCCTGAGCTGTTGTCGGTCATGATTGGGGGTGGGGAGGTGTCCCACAAAGATGCCTCTGAGATACACTTGAAAAACAAATCCTCCAAGGTTCATTATTTCCACCGCTCGGATCCACCCCTCCCCCAGCACAGACACCCTGGGCGTCAATCTCTCCACGGAGGGACAATCAAGCTCGCCAAGTGCATGGGGAGGGGTCACTTTCGGCTTCCACGACCCGTCCCCCGGCACTCACCGTCCCCCACCCCCGGGGCGACCGTCAGGCCCAATGGTTTCCCCCTAAACCTCTCTCCGGAGCCTGAGCTTCTCCAGCGGCTGGGTGACCGCGGCCTCCTGCGCACTGGGGGCCCCGGGGATCCCTCCCCAACACCACCCCCCCTGCCCCCCGACAACCCTGTCCTCGGCTCGGTCGGCCTGGCGTCTGTCGCCAGCTGCAGGAAGGTGGTGGTGGTGGTGAGGGGACACTTACTTGAGCCCTAGGCCATTGAGGTGCTGTCCTATGAGCCTAATGACATCCTCGTCGGACTGCGAGAGTCGCTTCTTCTTCTTGAGGCTGCTGCCCAGGTCGGGGGTGGCCAGGGCGGCGGCGACGGTGGCGGAGGCCGCGGAGGCCCCGCCGGGAACCCCGTTATTGACACTCAGGCTGTTGCTATTGTTGCCGGCGGCGGAGGGGGCGGCGGGTAAGAGCCCGTTGGCATGGGCCAGGTCCCCCGCGGACGTCGCCGAAGGGGACGACTCCCCGTTCTGCGCCGACAGGCAGGCGAGCTCCGGGGTCTGGCCCTGGCCTCCTCCACCACTGCCGCCGCCGCCGCCGCCGCCTCCTCCTCCGCCGCCGCCGCCGCCTCCTCCTCCTCCCGCCCCGTTGGCCTGCATGGTGCTGCTGCCGCTGACCAGGCTGTGGCCGCTGCTCCGCTGGGGGACGGCGGCGGCGGCGGCGGCGGCGGCCGGAGGCAGTCCCACCACCACCACCACGGAGGAGGAGGCGGCGGCGGCCGGCGAGGGCGAGGGCGAGGAGGGCAGGGAGGGGAGGCCTGCGCGGCCGGCCGAGACCCCGGGCTCTCCTGCTCCCTCCGCCGCCGCCGAGGCTCGGGGTTTCTTCCGCGGGGGCGGGGAGGCTCCGCCGGCGTCCGAGTCGGAGGAGGAGGAAGCGGAGGCCAGAGTTTCCTCGCCGAGAGAGGCCGTGGTGGGAGGCCGGCGGGGCGCGGCGGGGGGTCGGCGGGGACGGGGAGGAGGGGGAGAAGGAGGACCGGGCCCTTCCCCCCCCCTCCGGAGGCGCTCGGTACGCGGCCCGGGGTCTCGCCGGCGCGGGGGGGGGGGAGACGCGGCTCCGCCGCTGACTGAGCCCCGGTGGCGGTGGCGGTGGTGGGTGGCGACGGCGGCGGTGGGGACGGACGGACGGACGGACTGACGGGCGGGCGGCGGCGGAGGCAGCGGCCGCCTCAGTCCACGGGGTCCGCGCCGCTCCGCTCCCTGGTGTGTTGATTCTTCCCCCAGCTGCTGCCTAATGGAGTCCGGGCGCTGGCGTCACAGGAAATGCCTATACTGCCCTCCTCGCTCACTTCCGGTGCAGGTATGGAACCTATAGGGGGCTGTCAGGCGCCGGCACGTGCGTCGGCCACCCGCCGGCTGAGGTCGCGAGGTGAGGGACGGGACCTCCCGGCGTGAGCCGTCTCCACACACACACACACACACACCCCCTCCTCGGTCCCCGCTTCCCCGGCCCCGGCTCGGTGCGGGCCGGCCCCGCCTCCACCCCGCAGCCCCCGGGCCTTGCTGGAGAGCCGAGTCCGGCCGGCAGTAAGTTCGTAGCCACCCTCGGCCGGGTTGGGAGGGCAGAGGTGGGGTGCGGGCGGGGCACCCCGTGACGACCTCCCCCCTAAAAAAAAAAAAAAAAAAAAAAAAAAAAGGCGTGCACTTGCGGGAGTTGGGGGGTGGGGGCACGCAGGCCCGCTGGCCAGGGTTTGCAGCCCTCACTTGCAGCGCAGGGGTGTGCTCGGCCCCCGTCTGCGGGCTGGACGCCCCGTGCAAGCGGGTCCGAAAGCTGCGTGTAACCAACCGCTGCCTCCTTTCAGGACCGGGACCGGCGAGCAGCGCACACACACGGGCACCCGTGCCATGCTGAGACGCTGGAGATGCCAGGCGAGGACGCGGTGCTGCGCTCTGGGGGAAGGCAAAGTCGACTGTAGACGTCTGTCTGATGGGACAAGGCGCAAACGCTGAGGTTGTGTAGAGGGGAAGGACTTTGCTGTGGGGCTGCTTTTCCTCTTTCTTTCTTTTTTTTTTTTTTTTTTTTGCCTCGAAGTAGGTAGGGTGTTGCTCTAGCCCAGGCTGACCTGGAAATTCACTGTAGTCTCAGGGTGGCCTCGAACTCACAGAGATCCTCCCCACCTCTGTCCCCTGCCTGAGTGCTGGGATCAAAGGTGTGCCCCACCACACCAAGCTAACTTTTTTTTTTTTTCCTAAGTATTTGTGCAGGCCCTTTGAAGCCCAATGTACTGAGCAGCAAACAGACCAAGCACTTGCCTTCAAAATAATGCCCTTAAGGGTGAAATCTGGCACCAGCTTCCTATCCAGGCTTGAAATTTTCACGTGACCTGTGATATTTCTCTGTATCAGGGCCGTAGCAACTTAGGTAAACGGAGACATGCAGCAACTGAGAACAGTGCTGAATGTAAACTCACTGGTGAATGGCCCACATGACCCTCTGATTTATTAAACGCATGTAGTCGATAGCATATAGACCTGGTACACACACATTTTTCTCAGAAGTTTAAGAGATTTTGCTCACAGATTACTCCGTGGAAACAGACACAGGCAATACATCTTATATCCCTAGAATGTATAATACTAACAACTCAATAATTTTGAGGCCTTTTGAGACAACTGTTTTTGAGTTTAAAAATAAAATAAAAATTATCCTGTGATTGAAAGTCCTGAACTCTAACACCATCCTGGGGCTACCGATTGAGTTCCAGGTCATGTTGAACTAGAGACCCTACCTCGAAGAAGAAAAAACAAAAAACTAAACAAAAAACAGAGAATCCTGTGCACTGTTGATGGTGACCACTTGGCTAGGAGGGACAGGAAGACCAGGGCAGGGTCCTACAGAGGTTTAACTTTGTAGTTCTTGTGCTTTGAATGTGCTTCCAGGTAGCAGCTGTAATTGCAAAGTGACTCACACACGATGTTTGTGTTCACCTGAGTTCTAGCTGAAGTTCATGGGGCACTCACTGTCAGTGTCTATCCAGCAAAGCCAGAATTACTAGATAGTTAACGCCTTCACAGATGTCTGTATAGGAACTTCTGAAACCGTATTATTAGAGGGTTGTTATTGTTTGAGCAAAATTTGCTTTTTGCAAAATGGTTTATAGTAATCTGTTAGGCCTCTAACACCCTTGAGGATGAATCCACTCCAGCCTAATTCTGAATAAAGTTATAGCTTTTATGAAGGAGATAACTACTTAATTACAAGGCCAGGGGCACACTCGGTAACAAAAGGAATAAAGAATGGGGGCACATGCCTTTAATCTCAGCACTCACCTTTAATCCCAGGTAGGAGGATCACTGTGAGTTAGAGGCCAGCCTTAGACATAATGAATTCCAGGTCAGCCTGGACTAGAGCGAAACCCTACCTTGAAAGACCAATAAAAGAAAGGAAAAACAAATTGGATGTCTTTACTAAGTTCACTGTGTGTGTCAGCCATTCTGTTTTTGGTATAGCTAAGATTGTTCTTACAAGAAATTTGAATTTCCCCCCTCCCTTCTTCCCTTCCTCCCTCCCTCCCTCCCTCCCTCCCGTCCTTCTTTCTTTCTTTCTTTCTTTTTGAAGTAAGGTCTCATTCTAGCCAAAGCTGAGCTGGAATTCACTATGTAGTTGCAGGGTGGCTTGAACTCACATGGATCCTCCTACTTCTGCCTCCCAAATGCTGGGATTAAAGGTGTGTGCCATTACACCTAGTGAATTTTGGATTTCTGAAACTCTTGTATGTGCACATGTTTTTATCTATACTGAAGCAGAGATTAGGAAATTATTGTCTGAATTTTAAGCCTTTTTAGAGCCAGATTCCAGATCTACTTGTCCATGCTGCACACTCTCCCCCTTTTAAAATATTTATTTGAGAGCTGGTGTAGTGGTGCATGTCTTTGATCACAGTACCTGGGAGGCAGAAGTAGGAGGATCGCCGTGAGTTTGAGGCCACCCTGAGACTACATAGTGAATTCCAGGTCAGCCTTGGCTAGAGTGAGACCCTACCTCAGGGGGGAAAAAAAAAACAAACCCCAAACAAACAAACAAAAATATTTATTTATTTGGGAGTGAGAGACAGAAGAGAATGAGTAGGGTTCAACAGGGACTTCTGCCACTCACCTGGAATTTACTAGTGTCAGGGTGGCCTCGAGCTCACAGCGATCTTCCTACCCCTGCTTCCTGAGCTCTGGGATTAAATGCTTGCCCCACCATGCCCAGCATTTTTTTTTTTTTTTTTTTTTTGAGGCAGGGTCTTACTTTAATCCAGGCTGACCTGAAACTCACTCTGTAGCCAAGGCTGCCTTTGAACACACAGCCATCCTCCTACCTCAGCCTCCTGAGTGCTGGAAGCTGGGATTAAAGGTGTGCACTTCCACACCTATTATCATTACTTTTGTTGTTATTGTTACTGTTCCCCTCCCCCCAGTTAATGTCTCCATTTAGCCCAAGCTGATCTGATATCCACTATGTAATATCAGGGTGGTCTTGAACTCCCATAAGCCTCCCTAAAGCTGGGATTAAAGGTCTGTGCCACCACACCAGGCCTCATTTACTTTTTTTTTTTTAAATTTTTTATTTTATTTTATTTTATTTATTTATTTGAGAGTGACAGACACAGAGAGAAAGACAGATAGAGGGAGAGAGAGAATGGGCGCGCCAGGGCTTCCAGCCTCTGCAAACGAACTCCAGACGCGTGCGCCCCCCCTTGTGCATCTGGCTAACATGGGACCTGGGGAACCGAGCCTCGAACCGGGGTCCTTAGGCTTCACAGGCAAGCGCTTAACCGCTAAGCCATCTCTCCAGCCCCTCATTTACTTTTTGAGGTCTCTTGTAGCCCAGTCTGGCTTCAGACTTGCTGTGTAGCTTCAGATAACCTTGAACTTCTGATCTTTCTGCATCCACTTCCTGAATGCTGGAATTATAGACATGCATCGCCAAGTCTGGCTTTATGCAGTACTGAGGATTAACCCCAAGGCTTCATGCATGCAAGGCAAGCATATTACCAACTGAGCTACATCCCTAGCCCATTTTATTTTTAATTAGCTCAGAAATTATGTGCCACATGTGCACTCTGTGCATCTTTATGGAGAGGTTTTATTTCTTACCCTCTTTGTGAGCCCTTCACTAATGGTCCCCAAATGTGCTCAGCTCATTTCTTCCTTGAAAGACCTGCCATCTTTTCTCCCTCTGTCTGGTTGTCGTTATTCTCTCAAGACGGCTCATTTTAACCTCCTCGGGGGAACCTTTCCTGACTTCCAGCCTCTCAGTCTTTATTGTCTCATTTATTAGCCCACTAGTCCTGAAGGCTGCATATAACCTAGCTCACTGAGACTCCTTCAGGCTACTGGATAGGGCCCTTTCTATATTTCTGCTTGCTGGGTTGTTTTCTTCCCTTCCACTCCTCCTGGAAAAGGCTAAGCTACATCTAGAAATAAAGATCCAAGTTGTAGGAAAAAGAAGTTACAGATATAGCTATCAATCAATCAATCATCCATCCATCCATCCATCCATCCATCCATCTTATCATCCATCTATCTGTCTGTCTGTCTGTCTAATCTGTATTCCCTCCTCCCCCATGGCAGGTTTTCACTGTTGTCCAGGCTGAACTGGAACTCACTCTGTAGTTCCAGGCTAGGTTCAAACTCACGGTGATCCTCCTACCTCAGCTTCCCCAACACAAGGATTAAAGCCAGTGTCTGGACCAGACCATGTGTCACCCTGTGTTGGGAATGCTATAGAATCAGTTACACAGTAGGTCATTTAAATAGTTGACCTCTGGGCTGGAGAGATTGCTCAGTGGTTAAGGCTCTTGCCTGCAAAGCCAAAACCCAGGCTTGATTCCCCAGTACCCACATAAAGCCAGATGCACAAAGTGGTGCATGCATCTGGAGTTCATTTGCAGCAGCTAGAGGTCCTGGAACACCCATTCTCTCTGTCTGCTTGTTTCTTCTGCTTGCAAATAAATAAATACTTAAAAAAATAGGGCTGGAGCAATGGCTTAGTGATTAAGCGCTTGCCTGTGAAGCCTAAGGACCCCAGTTCAAGGCTTGATTCCCCAGGACCCATGTTAGCCAGATGCACAAGGGGGGTGCATGTGTCTGGAGTTCATTTGCAGTGGCTGGAGGCCCTGGCACACCCATTCTCTCTCTCTGTCTCTTTTTCTGTCTGTCACTCTCAAAGAAATAAATAAAAATAACCAAAAAATTAAAAAAAACAAAACAAAAAAACTAGGGCTGGAAAGATTGTTTATTGGTTAAGGCACTCGCCTGCAAAGCCAAAGGACCTCTCAGTTCAATTCCGGAGGATCCACTTAAAGCCAGATGCACAAGGTGGCACATGTGTCTGGAGTTCCTTTGCAGTAGTTAGAGGCTCTGGTATGCCCTTTCTCACTTTCTCTACCCTACCCCACCCCCTCTGCCTCTTTTTCTCCCTCTCAAATGTTTTTAAAAAATTTTTAAAAATAGCCAGGAAGCCAGGTGTGGTAGCGCATGCCTTTAATCCCAGCACTCACGAGGCAGAGGTAGGAGGATCTCTGTGAGTTCAAGGCTAACCTGAGACTCCATAGTGAATTCCAGGTCAGCCTGGGCTAGGGTAAGACTGTATCTTGAAAAACAAACAAGCAAAAAAATCCACAAATAATAAAAGTAATGTTGATATATCAGTCTAGTATTTAGCAATACCAATGTTAAATTTATTAAATTTCTGAGCTGGTTGTGGTGGTGCATGCCATTATTACCAGTACTGGGGAGGCAGAGGTAGGAGACTCCTTGAGGCCATCCTGAGACTACATAGTGAATTCCAGGTCAGCCTGGGCTAGAGTGAGACCCTACCTCGAAAAACCACCAAAAAAATTAAATTAGATTAAACTATTTATTTGTTTGTCTGCAAAGAGAGAATGAATGGGTATGCCAGCGCCTCTAAATAAAATTTTTGAAAAAGCACTCGGGTGTTTTCAGAGGGGACATGATTGTATGTTTAGTTTCTTTACTCACCTTTGTTGACTTGCGAAATGGTCTCGTGTAGACCAGGCTGGAATTGAAGGCTCTCTTTCCTCAAATTCCCAGGTACTGGGATTCTAACTGTACCCTCACTAGCTTTTGGGGATTATAATGTTGGCAAGCTGAGCTTGTTGGACTGGGTGGGCTAGGGGAAATTGGGAGTGAATGTGGGAGTGTTCTGGCATGAGACTGCTTGGTCAGCTGCCTGACCTTAGGCAAATCATTTAACTTGATTGCCCTCTAGACACATCTTTTAAGTGGGATAATAACCCTGGCCAACTTGTCTGATAGAGCTGATGTGTGGGTCAAATGAGATTACAAACAGAATAAATACCTGGAAAAATGCCGTGTTGAAAGGTTTCAAGGTAAATTTTAAATTCTCCATCATTTAAGAAGTTGAAGCACGGGTGGGGAGATGGCTCAGCACTTAAAGCTACTTGCTTACAAAGCCTGCTGGTCCTAGTTCAGTTCCTCGATACCCACAGAAAGCCAGATGCACAATGTAGCACACGAGTTTAGAGTTGGTTTGTAATGGCAAGAGGTCCAGCTGTGCCTATAGAGACACACATAAATTTTCTCTCTCTAATAAGTAAACAAAAATATTTAAAAGATAAAAATGTTAGCTGGGCGTGGCAGTGCACGCCTTTAATCCCAGCACTCAGGAGGCAGAAGTAGGAGGATGGCTGTGAGTTCTAGGCCACCCTGACACTACATAGTGAATTCCAGGTCAGCCTAAGCTAGAGTGAGACCCTACCTCTAAAAACAAAACAAAACAATTGCTGAAGCAGTGTTGTGGAGATGGCTCAGTGGTTGAAACTGACCACCAGAGGTTGGATCACAGCACCCACATGTCTGTAATTCCAGTGTACCTACAGCACTGGGTGGCAGAGTTGGGAGAATCCCACAACTGGGCCAGCTAGTCCAGTGTTGACAGGCAAACAGGGAGGTGCTGTCTCCGACAAGGGGGAAGGTGAGGACCAACACCCTGAGGTCGTCCTCTGACCTTTATACATGTGCTGTGTTGTGCATGCGCTCGCTCGCGCGCGCTCTGTCTCTCACTCCCCCCACCCCCTCTTTCTTGGTGGCAGCAAAGTGCAAAGATAGAAGGTAGCTTCATTATCATTAGCTGTGGACTCTAGTTACTTTCCCAGCCTGGGTGCTGCTCAGCTGAGCAGTGCAACAAGAGGCAGACAGTCCTGAATATCACACTTCATGTGGGTTTTCGTGAGAGGAGGGAGAGGCCCATGCATGTCTCTCCACTGTATACCCACCCCCATACATTCTGTTCATGCCACAAGAACCCAGTAGGCTCTGGTAATCAGAGTTTGGGGGCTGTCAGTGTAACAGAGGAAGTCTTCACACTCAGAAGTGAACAGGTATCCAGCTCCCTTCCAGAGAAACCTGGTCCTCTCCTCACTAGCTAGCTCTCCTGCTGTTCCTAAGACCCATTTGGTGTAAGCAATAATGTTTCATGAAATTTTCTGAAGCAAATGAAATGAGCCATAGTAACAAAATTACATTTTTCCCCACCACATGTTGTGATAGATGGCTTAGAGTAGTGTGCAATTGCTACACCAACTTCATGGAAGGGTCACATTAAAAAAAAAAAAGGAGGGGGAACTGGAGACGTGACTTAGCAAATAAGGCAAATAAGGCACTTACCTGTGAAGCCTAAGGACCCAGGTTCCGTTCTCCAGTAACCACATAAGCCAGATGCACAAGGTGGCACATATGTTGGGAGTTCATTTATAGTGGTTGGAGGCCTTGGCATGCCCATTCTCAAGTGAATAAAGTGTGTGTGTGCATTATATATATATACCATGTATAACACTCAGTGAACCACCGTAAGAGCCAAAGGTCATGACAATCACCATGTGCTAATAAGAACACAGTGGCCAGATAAGCTATTAAGTAAAGCATATGTGTCACAAAATTGTGTATATACTAAGCATTTGGGGGCATGAATGGGTATATATGCTTACATTATTTTTCTGATACAACAAAAACATAGGCAGTGCCTTGTCTTTAGATAGAGGAACTGACATTAGTAAATAGCATGGTTTAAATTCTTTCATTTGAGCCGGGCATAGTGGCCTTTAATTGTAACACTCAGGAGGCAGAGGTAAGAGGATTTCTAGAATTTGAGGCTAGCCTGGGACTCTACACTGAGTTCCAGGTCAGCCTGAGCCAGAGTGAGACTCAACCTTGAAAAAAATAAATAAATTCAAGATTTGAAAGTTTCCCTAAGTGTTTGCATTATCTAAATAACAGCTTTTTCAAAGTGTCAACAATGTTTATTTGTATTGTAAAGGTTACAGATAAAATTGGTTTATTATTATAATTATTATTATTTTTTTTGTTTTCTGAGGTAGGGTCTCACTCTAGCACAAGCTGACCTGGAATTCACTATGTAGTCTCAGGGTGGCCTTGAACTCTCCGTGATCCTCCTACCTCAGCCTCCCTGAGTTCTGGGATTAAAAGTATGCATCACTATGCTCACCTGTTTTCTTTCTTTTTTTTTAATTTTGGTTTTTCAAGGTAGGTTCTCACTCTGGCCCAGGCTAACCTGGAATTCACTATGTAGTCTCATGGTGGCCTGGAACTCACTGTGATCCTTCTACCTCTGCCTTCTGCGTGTTGGAATTAAAAGGCGTGTGCCACCACACCCGGCTCTACCTGCTTTCTTTTTTTGTATTAGTGTCAGGCTTTTAAAGCACCCATGCTTTTTTTTTTGTTGTTGTTGTTTAGTTTTGTTTTTCGAGGTAGGGTCTAGCTCTAGTCCAGGCTGACCTAGAATTCACTGTGCAGTCTCAAGGTCACCTCAGACTCACCACAATTCTCCTACCTCTGCCTCCCAAGTGCTGGCACTAAAGGCATGCCACACCAAACCTCTTTTAAAAGATAACTCAAAAAACCAGGCTGGAGAGATGGCTTAGAGATTAAGGCGCTTTCCTGCAAAACCAAAGGACCCAGGTTTGATTCCCCAGAACCCACATAAACCAGATGCACAAGGTGCTGGATGCATCTGGAGTTCGTTTGCAGGTGCTGGAGGCCCTGGCACACCCATTCGCTTGCTCTCTGCCTCTCTCTGTCTCTCTCAAATAAATAAGTAAAGAAATAAAAAGGTTACTTAAAAAACTATCAAGAGCTGGAGAGATGACATAGAGGTTAAGGTGAAGTCAAAGGATCCTTGTTCAATTCCTCAGGACCCACGTAAGCCAGATGCACAGGTGGCATATGCACCTGGATTTTGTTTACAGTGGCTGAAGGCCTTGGCATGCCCATTCATGTTTTCTCTCTGTGTCTCTCTCTCTGCTCCTTTCTCTTTCTCAAGTTAAAAAAAAAAAAAAAAGAAGAAGACAAAAACCCTATCAGTGGTCTTGAGAGGTGTCTTAACAGTCAAGGTGCTTGCCTGCAAAGCCTAAGGACCCAGTTTGATTCTCCAGGTCCCACGTAAGCCAGATGCTCAAGGTGGTCCCTGTGTCTGCTAGAGACCTAAGTGCACCCATTCTTTCTCTTTTTCAAAAATAAATAATTAAGGGCTGAAAGGATGGCTTAGCAGTTAAGGCACTTGCCTGCAAAGCCAAAGAACCCAGGTTTGGTTTCCTAGGGCCCATGTTAGTCAGATGCACAAGGGGACACATGCATCTGGAGTTCGTTTGCAGTGGCTGGAGGTCCTGGTGCGCCCATTCTATCTCTCTCCCTCTCTGTGTCAAATAAATAAATAAAAATAAAGTATTTTAAAAAAACTATCAAAATATTTATGAGAAGTAAGTCACAGATACAGCAGCAGTGTTGTGCACATCTCCTTAACACATAGTATGTTTGTTTTAAAGAACCACCTTTTCGTTTCCTGACCCTTCTATGTTCTCAGACTGTCATCTGCACAACACATACCCCATCTCTTATTTGCTTAAGTTCATCTGGGGAATAAAGGGCAAAAAGACATTCCTATTTATTAACCTTGAAAAGTAATAAATAATTAATAGCTGTGGGAACCCCTGCATAAACTTTAAACAACAGGCCCTTTGGGCTGTCTCCCTTATTCACAGTTTCAAATGTGCTGTTCATGCCCCTGTCATTATGATAACCATAAATAATCAATGCTGAGACACAATCATGGCTTAATAAATAAGTTCTGATTATTATAAGAACACATGTATACACAGCCCATATAAAGATTTCAAACTAATGCTTATATATATATTTTTATTAAAATTTTTTTTATTTATTTACTTGAGAGTGACAGAGAGAGAGAGAAAGGCAGAGAGAGAGAAAGAAAGAGGTGGGGGGAGAGGGGAGAATGGGTGTGCCAGGGCTTCCAGCCACTGCAAAGGAACTCCAGATGTGTGCGCCTCCTTGTGCCTCTGGCTAATGTGGGTCCTGGGGAATCGAGCCTCAAACCGGGGTCCTTTGGCTTCACAGACAAGCACTTAACTGCTAAACCATCTCTCCAGCCCATGCTTAGATATTTTTAAACTTTTTGTTTTAGGTAGAGTCTTAGTCTAGCTCAGGCTGACCTGGAATTCACTATGTAGTGAATTCCACCATGCCCATCTCACTTTTAAACTTTAAAAAATAGCTTATTATAGCCAAGTGTGGTGGTGCACGCCTTTGGTCCCAGCGCTCGGGAAGCAAAGGTAGGAGGATCGCCATGAGTTCAAGGCCACCCTGAGACTACACAGTGAATTCCAGGTCATCTTGGGCTAGAGTGAGGCCCTACCTTGAAAAACAAAAACAAAACCAAAACAAAACAAATTTCTTAATTACAAGTGAAGGGAGATAGAAGAGAGACAGAGAGAATAGATACAAGGGCTTCCCGTCACAGCAAACAAACTCCAGATACATGTGTACTTTGTGCATCTGGCTTAATGTGGCTATTGGAGAATTGAACCTAGGTTGTTAGGCTTTGCAGGTAAATGCCGTAACTGCTGAGCTATCTCTCCAGCCCAATATTTAAAACATTTTAATGATCACTATAGGTAGTTATTAATAGTTTTTAAATATTTATTTATTTTTGTTTTTGTTTTGTTTTCTGAGGTAGGGTCTCTCTCTAGCCCAGGCTGACCTGGAATTAACTATGTAGTTTCAGGGTGGCCTCGAACTCATGGCGATCCTCCTACCTCTGCCTCCCAAGTGCTGGGATTAAAGGCGTACACCACCACACCCAGCTATTTTATTAATTTTATTTTACTTATTTGAGGTAGAGAGAGAGAATGGTCATACCAGGGTGTTCAGCCACTGTATATGAATTCCAGGCACATGCGCCACCTTGTGCAGCTGGCTTATGTGGGCCCTGGGGAATTGCACCTGGGTCCTTTGGCTTTGCAGGCAAATGTCTTAACTGCTAAGCCATCTCTCTAGTACGTGTGTGTGTGTGTGTGTGTGTGTGTGTGTGTGTATACACACATATACATATACATACATACATATACATATATACATACATATGTATACACACATATACATATACATGTATATATATACACACACACACACACATTTTTTTTTTCTGAGGTAGGGTCTCAGTGTAGCTCAGGCTGACCTGGAAGGCTGACCTGGAATTCACTATGTAGTCTCAGGGTGGCCTTGAACTCATGGCGATCCTCCTACCTCTGCCTCCTGAGTGCTGGGATTAAAGGTGTGTGCCACCAGGTCCGGCTCTTCGTTTTGCATTTTGAGGTAGAATCTTGCTCTAGCCCAGACTGTCCTGGAATTCATTATGTAGTTTCAGGATGGCCTTGAACTCATGTGATCCTCCTACCTCTGTTGGGATGAAAGGGGCTATTAATGGGTTGGTTTTGTTTTTTCAAGGCAAGGTCTTCCATAGCCCAGGCTGACCTGGAACTCACACTAGCTCCAGGCTGGCCCAGAACTCACAGCAGTCCTACCTTAGCCTCCCTAGTGCTGGGACTAAAGTCATGTGCCACCATGACTGACAGCTTTTTGAAAATCATTGAAATGGTTTCTGGACTTTCTCAGTTGTTTTTTTTTTAAACTGTTGAAGGTTTTGCTCAGTGACAGAGCATGTGCAAGATCCTGAGTTCAATTCCCAGCACTAAGATAAATAAATTTTTTAAATTGTGCTTTCTACCAAATAATATTAAACATATAGAAAAATGTGAAATATAATAGCCTAAATTTAAAAATGTGTACTTTGCTGAATGAGGGGTCAGCCAGCTGGGTGTGGTGACACAGGTGCTTGGGAGGCGGAAGCAAGATAATCGGGAGTTAAAGGTTATCTTCAGCTGCATGGTTTGAGGCTGGAGTGGGCCATGGGCAACTCTGTCTAAAACAGCATAAAATGCCGGGCATGGTGGCGCATGCCTTTAATCCCAGCACTTGGGAGGCAGAGGTAGGATGATCACTGTGAGTTCAAGGCCACCCTGAGACTGCATAGTGAATTCCAGGTCAGCCTGAGCTAGAATGAGACCCTACCTCAAAACAACAACAAAATGACGTGGAGGAGAGAGTATGGCCACTTTCCTGCTACACCTCTAACCCTGTCTGTCAGTATGTCTTTCTCTAACACCATGTTACTGACAAATGCTATGACATAGAAAGGGATCGTTGGCAAGGTCCAGCCAGTTTCAACAACACTGTTCTTGTTGTTTGGGTCCTGGTGACTGCTGGCTCCATCCTTACCACCACGGTGCTTCCATAATCTTGGAGTAAGACTGCAAAAAGAGCAGCTAAGAGCCAACACTTGATCTGGATCAGGTAGTGATGTAGGTTCTTGTTTACATACATTGTACCGTTTTCACCTTCCACCAACCCTGTGACATCAGTCCTTCAGTTTATACTGGTAAGCCAAAGCCCAGGAAACGTGAGGTCGCATAGCTGGTGCGTGGCAGAGGAGTGCTCATCCCTGGCCGAATGCAGAGACAGCTGTTGGTGGAGTCAGAAAGGAAGTGTTGAATTCAGCAGTGGGGGGTGGAGAGTTGATGGCTCAGCAATTAAAGGCACTTGCTTGCAAAGCCTGATGGCCCGAGTTCAGTTCCCCAGTACCCATGTAAAGCTGGGTGTACAAAGTGGTTTATGCATCTGGAGTTCATTTGAAGCAACAAGAGGCCCTGGTATACCCATTCTTTCTTTCTCTCCCTCTATAAAAAACAATAGCAGTGGAGCAATTCCTATAAATGATTTTTTTTTTTTTTTTTTTTTTTTTGTTATTCAAGGTAGGGTCTCACTCTAGCCCAGGCTGATCTGGAACTCACTATATAGTCTCAGCGTGGCCTTGAACTCATGACGATCCTCCTACTTCTGCCTCCCGAGTACTGGGATTGAAGGTGTGTACCACTGTGCCTGGCTCTATAAATGAATTTTTGAGCTTTGCTGTTTTTTGTGTGTATGAAGCCTTGGTCCCTCACCTCTGAAGCCTGCGCCATTTCACCAGCCTAATTAGTAGTAGATAAAAGAGGCCCCAAGGGACATGAAAAGCTGTCTTTCTCTCCCCCCCCCCCGCCCCCCACTAAGCTATTCTGAAGCTACTTTTCCAAGATGGAGCACATTTCTCCAGGAAGCCTGTGCTGGAGTACTGATGTTCTGCCTGGTAGTGACAGCACACCACGCCAGTTGTAACTTGCAAATTTATCAACTCAGGACCTTACACCATAAAATAGAAAATGAAAACAAGAAGATTTCTGTTTAAATAGGAACACTCCCACTCCTGGAGGGCTTTCTGAGCCTGAGACACAAAGTCTCCCACCCTCCACCCAGGTTTCCTTCACACTGACGTCTATCTGATGAAGGTTTGCAAACTGTGCAGGAATTACACTGAATCCTGGAGTAGGAAAGAACAGACTAGATTGATTCAGGAATTCATTCTTGGTTTCTCATTCTGTTAGCAGCTTCAACCAGGTCAGTTTGCAGAGGAAGTCACAGATACCTGACCGAGAGAGGCTGCTTGGCATAAGCTTGATACCGAGGGACACGGTGGGACAGGTCAGCTCCAAGAGGCTGTGGGAGCTACCGTTTAGGGAGGGCAGCCAGCCTGTCAGAGTCCTTACACAGGCTGCACCCCTTAAAGGATGTGGAGAAGTGGCTGTTCTGCCATGTCGGGTGCCTTTTCACAGGGTAGACAGTGTGGGTCAGTGTGTAGGTGTCATTTTCATTCTGTTTCAGACGCTGAAAAGGGGGGATAGTCAAGAGGACCTGCCAGGCATGATGGCACACACCTTTAATCCCAGCACTGGAGAGGCAGAGGTAGGAGGACTGCCATGAGTTCAAGGCCAGCCTGACTACATAGTGAATAATTCCAGGTCAGCCTGAGCTACAGTGAAACCCTACCTGGGGGTGGGGGGGTGGGGGGAGACCAGCCAACCAAAACAAACAGAAAAGCTACCTCTAAGTTCTATCCCTTCCCTTCTTTTCCTCCCTTCTTCCCTTTTTTCTTTTCTTCTTCTTGTTTTCCGTCTTGTGCTGGGAACTGAACCCAGGTCCTCTGCATATACAAGCACTCTTAACACTAAGAACTGGTCCCCATCCCTCTTTACTCTTAATTTTGAGGCTAAAATCTCACCAAATTGCTGAGGAAGGTCTTGAATTTGAGATCTTTTTGCCTTAGCCTCCCCATTAGGTCGCTTTTGTAGCATGCCTGTGACCTTGGGTTCAGTCCTTGTATTATGTGAGGATGAGGAGGAGCCACAATGTTATTATGACACTTAAACAGTTGATACTCCCTTAATTATTATAAATGTGTGTACAGTAGCTTTTTTTTTTTTTTCTTAATTTTGAGGTAGGGTCTCGCTCTAGGCCAGGCTGACCTGAAACTCACTGTATAGTCCCAGGCGGACCTTAAACTCACAACAGTGCTCCTACCTCTGCCTCCCAGGTGCTGGGATTAAAGGCATGTGCCACCACCCCGAGCATTTTTTTTTTTTTTTTAGATAGGGTTTCACTCTGCCCAGGCTGGCAAGGAATACACTGTGTAGTCTCAGGGTGGCCTCCAACTCACGTGATCCTCCTATCTCTGCTTCCTCAGTGATGGGATTAAAGGCATGTGCCACCAACCCAGACTGGCTAACATTTTTTTTTTTTTAATTTTTTTTGGGTTTTTCGAGGTAGGGTCTCACTCTGGTCCAGGCTGACCTGGAATTAACTCTGTCATCTCAGGGTGGCCTTGATCATGGCAGTCCTCCTACCTCTGCCTCCCGAGTACTGGGATTAAAGGCGTGTGCCACCATGCTCGGCTGTCTGGCTAACTTACAAAAAAAATTATTTATTTATTTGACAGAAAAAGAGGGGATGGAGAGAAAAATAGAGAATGAGAATGAATGTGCGCTCCAGGGCCTCCAGCCACTGTAACCGAACACTCCAGAGTGTGCGCCCCCTTGTGCAGCTGGCTAATGTGGGTCCTGGGGAATCAAACCTGGGTCATTTGGCTTTGCAGGTAAATGCCTTAACTGCTAAGCCATCCCTCTAGCCCCTAGCTAACTTTTAAAAAATATATTATTGCTGGGCGTGGTGGCACATGCCTTTAATCCCAACACTCAGGAGGCAGAGGTGAGAGGATTACCGAGAGTTCAAAGCCACCCTAAGACTACGTAGTGAATTCCAGGTCACCCTGATCTAGAGTGAGACCCTACCTCAAAAAAAAATTATTTATTTGCTAGCAGAGAGAGAGAATAGGCATGTCAGGGCCTCTTGCCATGGCAAACAAACTCTAGGTGCATGCACCACTTTGTGCATCTGGCTTTATGTGGGTACTGGGGTCATTGAACCTAGGCCACCAGGTTTTGTAAGCAAGCACCTTTAACCATTGAGCATCTTTCTAGCTGCTTTTTGACATTTTTTTTGTTTTTTATTTTTTGGTTTTTAGAGGTAGGGTCTCACTCTAGCCCAGGCTGACCTGGAATTCACTATGGAGTCTCAGGGTGGCCTCGAATTCATGGCAATCCTCCTACCTCTGCCTCCCAAGTGCTGGGATTAAAGGTGTGCACCACCACGCCCAGATCTTTTTGACATTTTATTGAAAACTTCCATGAATATAGACATTATAACATGATTGTAATCCCCTCTTAGATCCTCCTACCACTGAATCTATTCTTTCCAACTAGTCTGTCTTTTATTTTGATATCATCTTTTTTTTTTTTGCTCCTATTATATAGGTCTTGTGTAGGTCATGTCAGCCATTATGAGGTCATGAATATCAAGGCCATTTTATGTCTGGAAGATAATATTGTAAGCAGTCCTCCCCTTCCCTTGGCTTTTACATTTTTTTCTACCACCTCTTCTGCAATGGGCCCCGAGCCTTGGAGGGTATGATACAGATGTCTCAATGCTGAATGTCCCTGTCTCTGAGCCTTGGAGGGTATGATACAGATATCTCAATGCTGAATGTCCCTGTCTCTTCTTCTCAGCACTGTGATGACTGCTGAGTCATCCCAGTGGTCACCGCCAAACGTAAAGAGAAACTTCTCTAACCAAAAGTGAGAGTAGCATTAATACATGGATATAGCAGACATGTCACTACCATTGTACCATTTGGCACATTTAGCCTGCCTGGCCAGCTGTAAAGCTTGCACAGTCCACTGCTGGTAAAGACTGTTGATGGGGGCTGGAGAGATGGCTTAGCGGTTAAGCGCTTGCCTGTGAAGCCTAAGGACCCCGGTTCGAGGCTCGGTTCCCCAGGTCCCACTTTAGCCAGATGCACAAGGGGGCGCACGCATCTGGAGTTCGTTTGCAGAGGCTGGAAGCCCTGGCGCGCCCATTCTCTCTATCCCTCTATCTGTCTTTCTGTGTCTGTCACTCTCAAATAAATAAATAAATAAATAAATTAAAAAAAAAAAAAGAGAAGACTGTTGATGGCCTTGCTTCCCCAACAGGCTGCATAGCTCTTTCCAGCATCCTGAAAGCTGGTTAGTAGGGAGGAAGCTTCCAGCTTAGCTCCAGCTTGATTTTTCAGTGATCTACAGAGCAAGCTCATGGTGTCTTCAGCAGTAGGGTCTCACTGTCTAGTTCTGCTGGACAACCACTAGCCTTGGCAATATTCTCTGTTTTGGGGCATTCCAATAGTTTTTCTTTAAATTGTCATGGCTATTCTCGCCCCTTTGTATTTCAGATTAAATATAGACTGATCTTGTAAATTTTCACAAAATTGCTTGATTTTTTTTTAAAATTATTTATTTATTTATTTATTTGAGAGCGACAGACACAGAGAGAAAGACAGATAGAGGGAGAGAGAGAGAATGGGCGCACCAGGGCTTCCAGCCACTGCAAACGAACTCCAGACGCGTGCGCCCCCCTTGTGCATCTGGCTAACGTGGGACCTGGGGAACCGAGCCTCGAACCGGGGTCCTTAGGCTTCACAGGCAAGCGCTTAACTGCTAAGCCATGTCTCCAGCCCATTGATTTTTTTTTCTATTGTTATTTTTTGAGGTAGGGTCTAACTAGAATTCACTATGTAGTCTCAGGATGCCCTTGGATTCATGGTAAACCTCCATTTGCCTTCCAAGTGCTGGGATTAAAAGCGTGTGCTACCATGTCTAGCAAAATTACTTAGATTTTAATTAGGAGTGCCATAAATCCACAGATCAATGTGGATCCAAACATATTTCTTTATAATACTGAGCTTTTATAGAACATGGACAGTTTCTCTCTCTATATATATATATTTGTTGGTTTTTCAAGGTAGGGTATCACTCTAGCCCAGGCTGACCTGGAATTCACTACAGAGTCTCAGGGTGGCTTCGAACTCACGGCGATCCTCCTCTGCCTCCCAAATGCTGAGATTAAAGGTGTGTGCCATCACACCTGGCTATTTCTCTATTTTTTTTTTTTTTTGAGGTAGGGTCTCACTTTTTAGTCCAGGCTGACTTGGAATTCACTATGCAGTCTCAGGGTAGCCTGGAATTCATGGCAGTCCTCCTACCTCTGCCTCCCAAGTGCTGGGATTAAAGGCGTGCGCCACCACACCTGGCTATTTCTCTCTTTTTATAGGTATCTTCCTCCCTCCCTCTTCTTTCTTCTAGATGGATTTCACTATATAGCCAGGCTGGCCTTAGCTTTCCAAGGGTTAGGATTACAGACATTTATTACTACACCCAGTTCTATTATTATTATTATTATTATTATTATTATTTATTGTTTTTTTGAGATAGGGTGTTGCTTTAGCGCATGCTAATCTGGAATTCACGACATAGTCTCGGGGTGTCCTGGAACTCACAGCAATCCTTCCTCTTCCTCCCAAGTGCTAGGATTAAAGGAGTGTGCCACCACGCTCGGGGGGGTAGGGGGAGAGAGAGAGACACACAGACAGACAGACAGACAGACTAGAGAATGGGTACATCAGATCCTCTAGCCTCTGCAAACAAACTCCAGATACATGTGCTACTTTGTGCATCTAGCTTTACATAGGCACTGGGGAAATGGAACTCATGTTGTTAGGTTTTACGGACAAGCACCTTAACCACTGTGCCATCTCTCCAGCCCTGTTTATTTATTTTAGACAGGCTAAATCACCTGCCCAAGATCACACAGTTCATAAATAGCAGAGCCAAGGTTCAAATCCTGAGTGGCCAACTTCATCACCCTCAATGCCTGTGCTGTTCACGTTAGGTGACCTTGCGGGTGGCAGCTGCAGATGAGCCCAAAGGAGGAGCAAAGCAGAAAATGAGGCCCCTGCAGGGCATCTGGCTAGCTGCTGCGCTCACTGAAGTCAGCCCCCGGAGGTGCCTTGAGCACTGTCTTAGGATGGGGTGGGGTTCAGAGTAGGAGCTGGGAACTATCTTAGCCACTAAGGTCAAGAGAAGGGAAATAGGTGAGGTAAGTAACCATAGCTTGATCCTTCAGATCCAGTTGAGAGGCTGTAGAAACATAGCATTAATTGATTTGTCACTTTGAACCTCCAGTTATTTCCTTGAAGGAACTGAATACATGACTTCTGGTCTTTTCTTTCTCTGAGGTGACAGGCATGTCTATATTTAGACCAATAGTCACGCTTCTGTGGTGATGGACCAGTGTGTGCCTCCAGAAATGGCTGTGATCTGAAACCACATGTGTGTCCTTACCAGATAAGTCATCAGCATTGTAGGGCTGACGTACCCACACCAGAGGTACTGCTGGACAAACTTGCTTATTAAGCAGACAAACGAGCTTGTGTGGTAGGCACGTAGACGGCCACTCAGGCCACTGGCCAACAGCTCAGGGAAGCCAGAGGCTCAGGTTCCATCACAACCAAGATGGACTTAGGACCTCAGAGGCGACATGCACCGGAGGCCTTTATGTTTAATGAACACCAAAATTTCTCCCACGGACATGAGCCAGAATTGGATTTTCCTTTGCCCTGTATTTTCTTCCACCCCCACCCCACACCTTGTGCATCACTGTCTTTTAAACAATATTTTTATTTATTAGAGAGAGACAGAGGGAGCAGGTGTGCACCAAGGCACTTGCCCCTGCAGACGGACTCCAGACACATGTACCACTTTGTGTGTCTAGCTTTATGTAGGTACTGAGGAATTGAACCCTGGGCTTTGCAAGCAAGCACCTTTAACCGCTGAGCCATTTCCCCAGCCCCACGCATTGTTCTCTTAATAGATTTCCAATCTGTCTCTTCTTTGCCACCATTGTTGCCACTAATATTTTGTATACTTTACACCTTTTTTCAATCAATATTAAACATCAGCCTCCTAAATGCTTTGTTCTTTTTTCTAGTTAGTTGCATTCACTCTCACCAAAATCATCTTTATAAGGGAGAAAACCATGATGGCACTTCCG